>NW_024039516.1:0-92500 GCF_016077235.1 Cyprinodon tularosa | reverse complement strand
CACAAGGTTTAGGAGTGTGTTTATGGGAATTTTTGACCATTCTTCCAGAAGCGCATTTGTGAGGTCGCACACTGATGTTGGACGAGAAGGCCTGGCTCTCAGTCTCCGCTCTAATTCATCCCAAAGGTGTTCTATCGGGTTGAGGTCAGGACTCTGTGCAGGCCAGTCAAGTTCATCCACACCAGACTCTGTCATCCATGTCTTTATGGACCTTGCTTTGTGCACTGGTGCACAGTCATGTTGGAAGAGGAAGGGGCCAGCTCCAAACTGTTCCCACAAAGTTGGGAGCATGGAATTGTCCAAAATGTCTTGGTATGCTGAAGCATTCAGAGTTCCTTTCACTGGAACTAAGGGGCCAAGCCCAGCTCCTGAAAAACAACCTCACACCATAATCCCCCCTCCACCAAACTTTACACTTGGCACAATGCAGTCAGACAAGTACCGTTCTCCTGGCAACCGCCAAACCCAGACCCGTCCATCAGATTGCCAGATGGAGAAGCGCGATTCGTCACTCCAGAGAACGCGTCTCCACTGCTCTAGAGTCCAGTGGCGGCGTGCTTTACACCACCGCATCCGACGCTTTGCATTGCACTTGGTGATGTATGGCTTGGATGCAGCTGCTCGACCATGGAAACCCATTCCATGAAGCTCTCTGCGCACTGTTCTTGAGCTAATCTGAAGGCCACATGAAGTTTGGAGGTCTGTAGTGATTGACTCTGCAGAAAGTTGGCGACCTCTTCGCACTATGCGCGTCAGCATCCGCTGACCCCGCTCCGTCAGTTTACGTGGCCTACCTCTTCGTGGCTGAGTTGCTGTCGTTCCCAAACACTTCCATTTTCTTATAATACAGCTGACAGTTGACTGTGGAATATTTAGGAGCGAGGAAATTTCACGACTGGATTTGTTGCACAGGTGGCATCCTATCACAGTTCCACGCTGGAATTCACTGAGCTCCTGAGAGCGACCCATTCTTTCACAAATGTTTGTAAAAACAGTCTGCATGCCTAGGTGCTTGAATTTATACACCTGTGGCCATGGAAGTGATTGGAACACCTGATTCCAATAATTTGGATGGGTGAGCAAATACTTTTGGCAATATAGTGTATATATAAAAAAAAACTGTTAATACTTTTTGACTTGTGAATAAATAATGGGGGAACCTTTTAGCTTGAAATAAAGAGTAAGAATTCGTAATTGTTTTATTTTTCTAATATTGTCTGTAAATTCAAATTTTTCAAAAGTTAAAAAGAACATGTGGGTCATGGTTTCCGTGCCTTTTTAAAATATTACCTATGATACTCTAAATTAGAGAACATTTTAAGCATTGTACTTGTCTAAATACCTAATGGGTATTCAGGTAACATAATGAGAAGAAAAAAAAAGTAAATCAGCATCATTAAAAGAAATTGACAAAAAAGGGTATATTTGAGAGCTTTTATATTTTAAAACATACTGCGTTTTTTATTCAGTCAGCCTCTCGTTGTGTGGCAGAGACAGAGGTTATCCATTTCCAAAGCTTTAATCAGCACCCAAAGAAAATCACTAATTACGACAAGCTTTATCGTTCCACTTGAGGTCATGAGCTCTCATCACAACAGTCCCATCAAGAACTAAAAGAAAATCACAGAAAAGAAAAGCAAATTTCATTGACACTGGAGCAGGTGATTTATTTCAACAGCCAGCCTTTCTTTTTAAAACTGTGCCAGTTAATTATCAAACTATTTCTGGTCAATAGGGCATATGGAATATTATTTCAAATTATTTTACAAAGATTCCTTTAAAAAACAACTCAGAACAGAAGTTTTAGAGAAGAGAGGCTTTGTTTACTGGTTATAAACGGTACAAATCCTACCTTTGGTGCTTTACTCTCTTGACGATTAACCAGTTAATCCAGATACTGTTTTGCTGTTTATATGGTGTTTTACAAACCTTTAAACCATTACCACATTTTTGTTGGGCTTCTAGCTGAAAGAAGCTACCGTATTTTCTAGAACACAGAGCGCACCTCACTATAAGCAGTGGCCACAATTATTTTTGAAAAAACTCAAAAAGTACACATTACATATTTATTTCAGCTATGCAGGAGTTGAGCCCTGTCTCTTCATTAGTTGTGCACTTTAATGCCGCAAATAAAAGTCAAAATGTGTTAATTCTTGACATTTGTTCTCCATCGTGCCAGCAGCTTACATGTTTTGTGCTAAATGAAAATGAGCCCCTAATTCTTTTATTTACAACTTTGACTTCCCCCTCTGGCGGTTAGGTAAAAATCTACAGAAAAGCCGCACCTTCTTATAAGCCACATGGTTCAAAGCGTCGGAAAAAGTAGCAGATTATAGTCCGCAAAAACTGTATTTATTATATACATTAAGATAAACACTAATAGAAAACCTAGCATACAAGAATAACTGCAAAAAAAAAGAGTGCTCATTGAACTTAATAAAAAAAAACCTCAACATAATTTAAAACTTTGTTACACGGGATTCCCCAAGGATATGTGCTTGGTACACTTCTATTGATTGCCCTTTGCGTTTGTTTAATGTCACCTTCCATTGCTACGCTGCCGCCTTGCAGTTACACATTACTATAGACTTGCTGAAATTAGAGGCCTGTCTTTTAGCTGTTAGAAAGTCTTAACAGTAAGCAGTCCTCGGACGGCTACAATCATCTTCAAACCGTACCCTAAAGCTTGATGACCATGTGATAAAATGTAGGGATACAATTGATAACCTGGGAGTGTGGTTCGATCCAGTGCTAAATTTCGAGCCTCATTTACACGTGGCGCCTCAGACTGTCTTTGACGATTTTAGAAAAAATTTAAAATTAGGCATATTTTATCCTTCAAAAAATGTATTTGTGTCCTCATATATTGATCACACTAAAGCCCCTTTCTCTGTGCTACCAAAGAACAGTTCCAGAGATGCTTCTGAATGCAGCTGCTCCTGTTTTAATGAAGACTGAGAAACATTCATATTACTCCAATGCAATGGGTGGGCCCCATATGAAGTACAACACCCCATCCTATACAACCCGGCCACCCCACCCCATACCCACCAAACAACAACAAGTTTTTTCCATTCTTCCAGCAGCTATTCTTTATGTTTTCTTTTCTGGAATCTGCTTAAATACCTCTTTTTGGTATCCATCGTCACTAAAACATTGTACGCAAAGGTTACGGTTTTAATCTACGCTCTGGATTACCCATAATTCCAAGTCGTAGTGTAAAAAATAAAATACTCAAATACATCGTTCTTTTAAGATCTTTATTGCGGGTTGAGTGTATTTTTTTTTTTACCAACCATCTAATGAACTATATACAGTTATTAACAGTAATTCTGCTTTGCTATTGGTGTCGCGTTTAAACGGCTCACCATCATGTTGAAATCTGGCATGTGTTGCGGTATAAATAGGGTCCGGTCAGTCATTCTAGTATCAGGTGAGTTTAAGAGGAATCTTTCGCACCATTACATTTGCAAAGCGACGTGCCAGTCCACAATTGTGTAGGGAGCCTACCAGGTGTCAGTGACGGGGCCCCTAAGAGGTCAGGGGCCCCTAAGCAACTGCAGTCTCTGCTTACCGATATTTACGCCATTGTTCCAATGCATTCATCTCTTCATTAGATGCATTATCAAGTTTGAGCCTGACTTTAAGGTCAACTGTATGGTTTTAAATTGCCTCATATCTTCTTGTACTGTTGCATGAAAGCTCTTTATAAATAAGGTTATAATTATTAGATCACATTTTACAGCAGCCATCATGGATGATGCACCACCTCCAATCTCCATTTCATGCTGATTCATAATCGGATTCGTCTTTAAAACATCTAAAATAGTAGAAGTCCCCATTTGTATTGGCGCCTTGTTGGAAAAAACCGTTATGTTCATAACGTTTGGAGGTTGGATATTTTCTCTAGCAGGACCTTATTCAGAAAGACCCAAGGGAAGAAACTCTGGCGGGTTTTGCAGAGAGGATCTCCTTCTAAAAGAGAAGATAGAGCTTCATGAACTCAAGCTATTTCTGTGCGACTCTCTCCACTGTCCAGAGAAAACATGGTGGACATTACAGGGTGTGTGGGCGGCTGATGTGCACAGATGTTCCCCCTCACATCCACAAGCGTGACACCACAGTCACTGGTTCACCCTCGCCGGGCGCCCGCTAACACATCTTTCCGTTTGCCCCCCCCCCCCACATTACACAGAGCTCTGTTTGAGTCTGATGGGTCCTGAAAGCCAGGAGACATACGCAGCTGTAACAACATCAATGCGCTTCGCCAGGTTTTCAAGTCAGGGCCACGTCTCATTATAATTACTACCTACGCATTATTTATTTTGCTCCGGAGTGGGGCAAATTTGTCATGGTGCTTCGTGGGGCGGTTTTGTGTTTTCCTCTCCTCCCTCCCACCTTACTGTCCTCCTTTTTATTGTCCCAGGAGCAGGAGAGAGAAAGAGAGAGAGAGAGAACAACAGTTTGGGAAGGAAAGACAGGGTGAGGGCAGGGAGGGAGGATGGTGGGGGCAGCAGTGATCTGCAAATCATTTATTTACGTTTGGCATCTGCATAATGAGGCAGGGAGCCAATGGCTGCCCCGGCTGGCTGAAGACAGGGTGGCATGCCTTCAGTTTTAATGGGCACACAGAGGAAACTTGCAATCCTTCTTGACATTTCTCATAGCAAAATAAACGTGCTCTGGGTCAGAGTGTCTATTAGGAAGATAGGAGACGAACAAGTCAATTATACTTCAATGACTGCATAGCCAGGGGACCTCATTAACATGATCAGGAGGTCCATGCTGCTGCAGCCCTTCCCTGTGTGTAGCCCCTGATTAAGTTATAGAAGAATGACATGGCCTTTTTCTGCTGCATCTTAGAAAAGGAAGCATGGATATATTCACATGTACATAAGCAAGTAAAAACCTCCACATACACACAGTGTCACACGAATGCAACAGAGCAGGCATAGCCAGGATGTGGTGTCTGGCCAGCCAGCCAGAAATTGTTGACACATCCAAAAGGGAAAAAAAAGGGAGAAAGTGAGAGGCATCCTGTGTGGAGGCTAAATCTGCTGATAGGCTCACAGAAGGGGATGCGCCGGGAAAACATCCATGGCAGGGGATGTTGAGCGGGCTGTCATACACAGCCTGGATGCATGGCCTTGGGTTGCAAGTGGAGAGGGGTGGTGGTGGATGTGGGGGTGGGTGAGTTTTCGAGCAGGCGAAGCGGGCGGGGCACAGGCTGAAGCGGAGGCGCGGGTTAAAAAAAGCAGAGCCTGGGGTTTGGTGGGCGGAGTGGTGCATGTTTTCTTTTTTTCCCTTGTTTTCTCAGAGAAGACGCTTCGATCTGTTGACGTTGATGGGATGAGTGCAGACAGGGTACAGGGAGCACGGCTTGTCTTTTCTAGTGCTTGCATAGTGTGCATCATATCCAGCCGCCGCTTTGCTTAGGCTCTAATTATTTAATTTAAGTGCTTCTATGTGGATCAGTGGAAATTGATCAGCAGTCGTCGTATCAGCGGGGAAAATATGCGATCTGTGACTTCTGACATTCTTTTCCACACTTGTGTTTTCACCCACTTCAGCGCCGACATATAGAGCACAATCGGAATAATTTTTGTAGATGGGTGGTTAAAATTTTTAGAGATGTAGTATCAGATGCTACAATGCAAGAGATTTTAGAGAAGCTAAAGTTGAAGTACTTAAACTAAACAGGAGCAAGAAGATAAGGAATGAAAACACCTTTTGGTATATTTTTTTTAAGGCTGGGGTTTGTTTGCATAAAATGCATCTGATTTCCATAAAAGTGGAAAGAAAAAAAGGAATTTATGAGCAACTATGAAGAGCAGGCCTTTGTTCAAAGGAACGCCAAGCACACAAAAGCATCCCACAAGAAAAGGTCCGGCACGTATCTGCTCACGTACCTCCGTCATTGCTCCCTGAAACATAAATAATTTGATTATTTGATGACAGCTTATTTCTTAAATCTGTTTCGGCACCATATGTGTCTAATATGCGACTCGCCTGCCATGTGAAGGCCGTGCCCTGGGGTCCGCGGGAAGCCCGAGCGGTTTACAAACCTGGAGGGAGGAATGGCTTGTGAACTCAGACAGGCATACTCGTTGTGCAAATGCGCATCGGACTGGATGTAAGCGCATGTTCAAGGAAACGTCTTCCTGCTGCCGTGCATTTCTCTTGCTCTCCCACTTTCTGTCTTTTTAGTACAAATTAATATCGTTGCTTAAGGCTATAAGTGCTGTTTGTGAATATCTTGGCCTGGACTACACGAGCAAATCAAGCAGAACGGAGCTACAGAAAACCGCCGTCATTATTTCCATCCCCTCCTGAGAAACATTCTTGTTATCATAATTGATTCGGTTTCCTTTTGTTCTTTTTTCCCCCTCCAAGTTGTTTAAAACAAGACAATACAAGCCTCACATGTCAGAAACGTACATTAACCTGCACTGCAACCAGTGTTTCTTTGATATTACTGGCTTTTTAGATAATGCTAGATTATTGCTAGATGCGAAACGGTTCTTCCACTCGCTAAGTAAAATTATTTAGTTAGCTGTCCAACATTGGATAAAAAAAAAACTGTATGTATATTAATTCGAAATGCTGGATTATTATACTTTTTATAAGCCTCTCTATCTTATTTGATTTGATTACATTTAGGGGAACTGAATTTCATCTATTTATATGCCAATATAGAATCAGAACCACTTTAATTGGCCAAATTTGTATTTAAAAACAAGGAAGTTTTCAATCACTGACAACATAATCAAGACAATGAATATAGTTTATAGAGAAACCACTCGAAAGGAATCAAGGAGTCATGCTACAAGCAGCAGAGCCAGCAGAAGCAGCTAGTTTACATGCAAAGTCAATGATTGACGCGCATGTTGGCAGAGCAAAATGTACCTTAGTGCGTTTTAAGCAGTGGAAACTGTGAAAGCAACAGCTGCTGGAGTTGGAAAGGTTGAACTTTTGCTGCTCGACGCGCCACATCAACCAATCACATAAGCTGATCTGGGAGCTGGCAGGGAGACAGACACAGCACTGCTTATGCAGATCGTCATAATCAATCCTCTGAAACAGTTTATTTAAGCCTAAATTAATTTAAATTGTCGAAAAACCTGCTTAAAAAAATCTGTTTTATTTCATGATTCTGTGCCTGCAGTTTGGATTACGTAAAACCACCTTCCAGCTGCCGCGAACAGAAGCGGAAAACCACGAAGAGGTGCCCGGGCCAGAGGCTGCTGTTGAACGGGATTCCTAGTGACAGAGCAACGCAGGTGTACGGGGGTCTGAGCGGCTCCGACAGCGAAATAATATTCAGGCAGGATCTTAATCTTGATGAACTGATTGCACAGAAGAATTTTTCAAGTGGACTTTCTCACTTAAAAACATATTAAACTACTTTTTCCCCTCTGATCACAGCAAATATAGCTGCCATTGTTACAGGCAAAGAAAGGATAGGGTAGCTCCGCCCAACGCGCATCAGACCCACATTTCAACTGTGCAGCCTGAGCAGCAGATGCTTCAGCTGTGCGTCAGAGCTAAACTTGTACAGGCATCAAAAATGAAGCAGCACATGCGTTTTTCTGCTCTTGCTGCTTGCAGTGTGAACATAGCTTTAGAGAGTCAAACCACTTAGTGATTGATGTGCACAAAACAGCCTGAATGATAGCGCTCTAGAGGATGGTTAGCAGCTCCTGTGGAAGGTTGGATTTGAAGAACAGTCTCCTTTGGGCCTTCATCCAAGCTGAGTTCATGGCTGATTCCATATTGGGATAATTGTAGATTCTAGCTCTAGCTTTTTCCCTCTACCTCTTATGGGGTAAATACTAAAAACACTTTCCAGTCTAGGAAAGGAACTCCACACTGCTGTTCTGAATTCAGACACCCTTAGGGCTCAGATACGTTTGGTGGGTGTAAGTTCCGTGTGGAAACGAGAAGCACAATCACAACAGCTTTTATATAGCGTATGGCTTTTCTCAGTGAACCTAGGGCTGGACAATAATGCTATATCAATATACACTATATTGCCAAAAGTATTTGCTCACCCATCCAAATTATTGGAATCAGGTGTTCCAATCACTTCCATGGCCACAGGTGTATAAATTCAAGCACCTAGGCATGCAGACTGTTTTTACAAACATTTGTGAAAGAATGGGTCGCTCTCAGGAGCTCAGTGAATTCCAGCGTGGAACTGTGATAGGATGCCACCTGTGCAACAAATCCAGTCGTGAAATTTCCTCGCTCCTAAATATTCCACAGTCAACTGTCAGCTGTATTATAAGAAAATGGAAGTGTTTGGGAACGACAGCAACTCAGCCACGAAGTGGTAGGCCACGTAAACTGACGGAGCGGGGTCAGCGGATGCTGACGCGCATAGTGCGAAGAGGTCGCCAACTTTCTGCAGAGTCAATCACTACAGACCTCCAAACTTCATGTGGCCTTCAGATTAGCTCAAGAACAGTGCGCAGAGAGCTTCATGGAATGGGTTTCCATGGTCGAGCAGCTGCATCCAAGCCATACATCACCAAGTGCAATGCAAAGCGTCGGATGCGGTGGTGTAAAGCACGCCGCCACTGGACTCTAGAGCAGTGGAGACGCGTTCTCTGGAGTGACGAATCGCGCTTCTCCATCTGGCAATCTGATGGACGGGTCTGGGTTTGGCGGTTGCCAGGAGAACGGTACTTGTCTGACTGCATTGTGCCAAGTGTAAAGTTTGGTGGAGGGGGGATTATGGTGTGGGGTTGTTTTTCAGGAGCTGGGCTTGGCCCCTTAGTTCCAGTGAAAGGAACTCTGAATGCTTCAGCATACCAAGACATTTTGGACAATTCCATGCTCCCAACTTTGTGGGAACAGTTTGGAGCTGGCCCCTTCCTCTTCCAACATGACTGTGCACCAGTGCACAAAGCAAGGTCCATAAAGACATGGATGACAGAGTCTGGTGTGGATGAACTTGACTGGCCTGCACAGAGTCCTGACCTCAACCCGATAGAACACCTTTGGGATGAATTAGAGCGGAGACTGAGAGCCAGGCCTTCTCGTCCAACATCAGTGTGCGACCTCACAAATGCGCTTCTGGAAGAATGGTCAAAAATTCCCATAAACACACTCCTAAACCTTGTGGACAGCCTTCCCAGAAGAGTTGAAGCTGTTCTAGCTGCAAAGGGTGGACCGACGTCATATTGAACCCTATGGATTAGGAACGGGATGTCACTTAAGCTCATATGTGAGTCAAGGCAGGTGAGCAAATACTTTTGGCAATATAGTGTACATTGCAATAAAATTTAACTATATCATAATATCTATCTGTGAGTAGAGTGTTTGCCACTGAGCGATGTTCCAGGAACAGGCGATTGGAGCCAAACAGAAAGAGCAGCAGCAGATTGCTATGAGTGAGGCAGACAGACAGAGGGCCTGAGCTCTGCAGCAGTAGGCTGCTCTGCTCAGCCGCTAAGCAATGCAGAGGTTTCAGCTACAAAATTATTGCCCTTGATAATGTGACCAAACACATCGACCTGTGCACGGTGCAAGCTTGTCATCGCTGAATGGAACCGTATAGTGACATTATGAAGCTTTAAATTTAATATTTTAGCTGAGCTGATCATTGATAAGATAAAGGTTTTGGTAGGAGACATTACTACTCTTGACAACACTTTCTGTTCCAATCTAAGAAAAACGGGCAGGGATCTGTTTTGTATTTACTAAAGATGAGAAAAACAAAATAAACCACTTTTATAAAAAAAAAAGAGCACCATAAGTCAAGACCGGATAAGGGAGATATTACTGAAAGAGAGGGGTTAGAAATCTTAGCAAGATGATAAAAAACAAAACAAAAAAAAGTTATTGGAAGGTTGCTGCATTATTAAAAGGTTTTTCTCAACTCAATTCAGTTTATTTCTATAGCACCACTTCACAACACACGTCATCTCAAGGTACTTTACAGTTCAACAGATCATTCAGTCAAATTAATTAAAAGTTTTCTATATAAGGAAAACCAGTTGATTGCATTGACTCGAATGCAATCCCTCACACTAAGAGGGCTTGTAGCGACAATGAAGAGGAAAAATTCCCTTTAAACAGGAAGAAGCCTCCAGCATAACCAGGCTCGGTGTGAGATGCCATCTGCTGAGGCCGACTCGGGTTCATGGAGACAGAAGCAGAGATACAAAAATCAACTGTAAAAGGCGGCCCCGTCCAGGAAACACACAGCCAGGCAGATGAGCTCTGGGCCAGCTCCCAGAGGATGAAGAGAGCACATCCAGCCAGTCACAGTCAGAGAAACAGGAGAATCAGAGCAATTTTTGTGTTTTGTGAATTCATTTGGGAGCATTCTTTTGATTTATAGAGCTATCTATGTCTTAAGAGTGTTTTCCTCCTTGAACATATCCAAGTTAAACATGAAAAAATAAAGCAGGCTAAGACAAAGAAATTGAAAGAGGACTGTTAAGACCCAGAGCTGCACTGTCCGGACCCTGGCTTCAGAGCTGCACTGTGATCTCCTGCGCTATTAGAACTGGAAGTTTATTCCAAGACTTTCTAATTAAAAGCAAAATTGATTCAAAGCCTTCTAAAGTGAAAACTAGCGTTGATAAACTCACCTGAAGATAGCTTCCTTTCACAAACAAGTGTTGTTATGCTGGATACCAATGTACTCACACAATTTTACACCCAACCAAACTCCTATCTGGAATAATAGATATGCTCTGTATTTGGATTGCTGGATGGAAAAGGGCATTTGGTCTATAAGATATTTTATAAACGACAATGGAGGTTGGCTGTCCTATGAGGTTTTTTTGCTTACTGAATTATTGAAACTGCTCCTATGCTCAATTTATCACTGTCATAAACTCTAATATGGCAGCGAACATGTGCTGCGCGCTATTCCCGAAGGCTTCTAACCCAACTTCCGGAATAAACTTCGGGTTCTGACAGCGCAGGAGACTCCATTTTGCAGCTCTGCAACGAATGGTCCTGACAGTGCAGGTCTGCAGCCAGAAGATCTTTGCCCTTCTGGAGATCATTTAAGCCGTGCATACTCTGTACAATGTTTCCAATCGTTGTACTCAGCTACAGCTTAAACTGTGCGACGAAACCGCAGGGTATAAAAATTCCCTGATCACGATGTACACTGATCTAAACTGCTCACACTGCACATCCAAAAGCCACACATCAGAAAAAGCACTGGTCGGACTCGATAATCTGGAAGAAGAGCTCCCTTGTTTGCACATGTGCAATGCTTGAGGTTCTGGTAAATGGGCTCGTAGACGCTCGTAGCTCTGCTTCAACAGCAGGATTTGTCCACGAACACCTTACGACGGGAGACTGATTTTTAAAAAATGTTTTGATTTTCTCCCGACCTCACAATTCCTGATAGGGAGGTGATCGTGAGAGGCTGACCGCCCCTCGTTACCCTCTGTACACTACACAACACAGTACATTTGATGAGGCTGATACTCAGGCCTGATCCCAAAAATTCTCACATGACTAAAATCTGCCCAAAAAGGGCAAAAAGTCATACAGTGTATGCCTGCTTTACACGACAGGAAGTTACATACATTTTGAATGTATCACATGGCTTACACATGAAAAAATAATGTTTTTTATAAATTTACATATGGTGTACTGTGCCTATACTATATACTCTCATGAAAAGGATTGTGGACAAATGCGTAGCTCTTATGCGGTTGATAGAAACATTGGAAAATCTCTAACCTAAATCATCCTTCCTCCTCTTTTTAACCTCCTTCATCACTTACAGCCCTTTTAGGACAGCCTTTATCATGGCGACTGCTAACCGAAATGTCCTTACTGATTTGCCCAAATTCAGAATGAGCCCAGATGTGAGGTCCACCTCCAGTATTAATGTAGATTTGTCATTGTCCTGATTCAGAAAATTACGGCTTTGTTTTACATACAGGTCTGCTCAGGTGCCGTCGTTTGTGTACAGAAAGAAGATGAGTGGGGAGAAAACACAACCTTGGTGGACTCCAGTTTTGGAGATGCTGTTGAAGTTTACAAAGTGGATTGTTGCATATGTTCCTGGGTGGTTTGGAATGAAGGCCCAAGTTAACTGCATCCAATAATGATAATATTCTATTATCATTATTTGTTAATATTTGAAAAGTTAACAACTGATATACAATAAGTAAGCTGAGGTTTGCTTGTTGCATTTTTTTTTCATGTAACATATTTGTGGTCTGTTCAAAGTGCAGGTATGGTTGATCAAATTCTATATGTGTGGATCTCTGGTAGATTGATGGAAAAGGCTTTTTCTTAGCATCGCTCTTTGGTTTGGTTAACCTTTATTCAGAGTCTAATTTATGTTTTTTTTTTTTTCAAGATTGAACTCCTCCTTCTCCAATGTGATCTTTTTTTTATTATTATTATTTTACCTTGTTCTACCATGCTGCTCATCCTGTTGCTTTAAATCAAACTTTATTGTTCCTCTTGTTATACATCGGAGTAAGTTTGGCTGGGTTGGTACAACTGAGTAAAAAATAAATGACATAAAATAATATCTCACTGTAGTAAATTTAGAAAATACTACATAAACATTCTGAAAGTAATTTATTCTCTATATAAATTATATTGTACAGCCAGTGATATATTAAAATATGTTATGTTTGCAGATGACACTCATTAATTTTGTTCTGGAGGGAAGATAAAGAGGTTTTTGTGTTGTTTTGTGGTAAAAGGACTAATACTGAGGTAAAACTGAGTTTAAACAATTTTGAAATTGAAAGAGTACATGAAATTAATTCTTTGGGAGTAGTAATAGATGATAAAGTTTGGTGGAAGTCTCACATAAAATATGTATAACAGAAATTATCCAAGTCTATTTCTATTCTTCACAAAACTAGAGATTTATTGAATAAGAACTGTCTTAATTTGCTGTATTTTTCACTTGTGACGTGTTATATGACATACGGTGCTAAAATTTCGAGAAATTTATATAAAAAGAATTTTGATCCAATAATTAAACTGCAGAAAAGATCTTTTAGAATAATAAATGGAGTTGGACACTATGATTCTGCAAGTCATATATATATATATATATATATATAAGCACATATATATATCACAAACATTAAAATTTCCACACATTGTATATTTAAAAACATTAGAAATTATGTTACAAGTGGTAAATAACACAATTCCTGTCTGTATTAAAAAAATGTTTAGGCAAAGGCAGAGTATTTATAACTTAAGGGGGTTACTACTCTTTGAAACTTACTAAGACAGAACTAATCTCAAGTAGAGATGTGTGTCAGTTTTGGGAGCAAAATCATGGAATGGACTAAATGATGAAATAGCGATGTGTAACTCTATATTAGTTTTCAAGAAGACCTTAAAATCTAAAATTCAAATAGGTTAAAATGAAATTTGACTGAGTTAGATTTTTCAGTTTATGTGTGTTTTGTTTTGTGCAGGGCCCCGATCCAGCACTAAAATGGTGGTATCGGTATCGGCAAGTACCAACAAATAGGGCACCGATACCATTTTTAAAGGACAAAAGTTTATTGAACTATTGTCACCCATTCCAGGTAGGCAATAAAAAGTTCTACTGGATTCACTTTTTATTAGTCTTTTTCCTGCTTCACAAAGGTAGGCAGCAGCTTGACAAAGCCATGATGGCAATTATTTACATCCAAGTAGTATGCAGTTCTTCACATATACACACACATCAATCTGGAACAGATGGTATCGGTAAGTACTGCAAAGCCAGGTATCGGGTATCCGTGCCAAAAAATGGCTTCTGTGCAACACTAATTAGTACCAATGTTTTATTGTGAATTATTCTGATGATGGTACAGCATACTCAAAAATAAGCCTTGGGGCTTCAGTCTATTCCTTTTTTCTTTCTTTTGTAAAAATATTATTTTATATTTTGTTTTTAAATTGAAATAAAGTAATCATTCATTCCAATGTACAGTTGGATGATTCAGCGTTAAATATGGAAGGAGCTACTGGTATAAAACAGATAATTACAACTGACTACATTATTTAAGGTTGTGTTTCTATTATAACTTAAATCATTTAAAAAATGTGTCTGTTTATCTGAAAGGGCTGCTGTGATAAATGTCCTCCAAATCCGTGCTTTTATTCCACATTCCCTGCACAAAGGAAGGAAGTAACCAAAAGTAGGTTATATTCAAGAATCAAAAGACTTGCAGAAAGAAATAGGAACATCTACCAAACAGATGGTCCCCAAGTAACACAAATGATCTCAGCAACACTAAAAACTATTCTACATCAAAGTGTCAGATAAGGAAGAGAGAGATGTTCTATAGATAGTTTGTCCAAGAAATTAAGAAACCATAATGAATATTGGTTTCTTTGATTATTTCCCTTCCTTCTCAAATAACTTTTTTTTCTTCTAACAATTGGAATATACTGGCCTTGGTAATTCTCCCCTTGAATAAAATCTATTCATGAGCTCTGAAAGAGGTCACACTGTGGTCTTGGCATACAAGTCTGCTTTTATCCAACTAGAAATAAAGCGTACCACCGCTTCAAGGTTTGTGCTGAAACAACATTTCCTGTGGAAGAAACTACAGCAAGGGCTCATTCAGATACTTTTGTCCAAATCCTTTTTGTTTACGATGAAACAAATCAGAAGTCGCTTTCCAATCGCCACCAAAGTTCCAATGCAATACAAGCATTGGCGTGAAATGTTGGCAACAGGTAAATGGGAGGCAGGTAAATGTTGGATGTTCTGGAAAAAAGATGCCACTGAAGGGGAGGTGTTGTTTTAACTACAGCAATTCCAATTACTCTGCTAACAGCGTCGTTAGCATGTCAGCGCACCATTCCAGCAGAAATATTACAGCTCATGGGACAGAGAGCCCTCTTTAGCAGTCCATTAGTTTTAAAGAGATGGGAGCTGGTAAAGTGATTCTGAATCGAGGTAAAATGATTAAAATCTCTGCTGCATGTTTTCTTCCTTGAAGTCTGCCAGGTTGGAAAGCAGAACAAATGATTAAAATGTATTGATTATAGCATGTGATAATTGTCTCTTTCTCTAGACGGGGGTCTTCAACAGGGGGTCCATGACCCCTAGGAGTTCCACGGAGGTACTGCATGGGGGTCGCAAAAGTTTTGTTGATTAGACTTTTTTTTATATAACCCCCTGCAATTTTTTCCGGTAGTTGAAATGTTTTTAAAAACACATTAACATGAATTCAACACACCGTAGTAAACAGATAAATGGAGGCAGAAGATGTCTTTCAGTCATCAATCCACACATTCAGCGACACACAGGAGCTCTTTCAAGCTGGGCACCGTTTCATTCACAACACCTGTCCCATCAAACAGGAATCACAAATACTTTAATAATCCCAGGGAGAAATTACTTTCGTTACATTACTTCATCTGTAATGGAGTGACTATAGGACCAGTTTGATATAAGACAATTTCATACAATGGTTCTTTTACTCTGCCTTAATGGAAACAAACAATGCTTTATTGTATTTGAACAACAAAGCGAGAAATCTTTTTGGAATTTAATGTAATCAGACATTTAGACATTAGCAGTTTGGTGTTAACAGTTTGCCTTTTTTTTGTAGAGCTTTAATAAATTTTGCATAAATTGGTCAAACAAAAGTCTGTGACAATGATTAACTTTGCTTCAAATGTTACATTTTAAATTACAAAATACTGGCTCTGAGATCTACTTTGCAAATATCGAGATAACAGTAAATATTTACACAAACGACAATGAAAACTCCTCTGCTGGAGGAGACAATAGGTTAGTGACCATATCTATTTGGTGGAGGACGATAATGAACATGTGAGATGATGCATGACGTGGCGGGCACCACCCAAAGAGTCACTGGCACTGATGACTGGTCTGACCTGAAGGCTGGTTAAATAGAGGCTGAAGCAGATGGATCAGAGTTAATCAGACCAGACATCTGTGCGAAAATCATGACTTCTGCACTTAGTGCCAGAGTTTTGAAAGCCTTCGAGTGAGCTGTTGTCCAGCTTTCTCTGTCTGCCTTTCATGACATTCACCAAGTTCCCATTTCCTGGATTTCCCCTCTCTCACCCTGACCTAACTTGACACCGTATTAACTTGGACTTTGTTAATCTGTCCTCATTCACAAATAGACTCGATCTTCATATCTAACAGATGAAGAAGGGGAGCTGTTGGTTATGCAGCAGTGCAACAGAACCAGTAGGAATTACCGCATTGACTATAGAAGCTTCTTTTTGAAACCGATTGGAGGACGCAGCAATGAAGGAATCTGTTTCAGTAAGAGGTTAACCAGTCCTGCGGATCTATCTGGTCTTTCATCCCCTAATATGAGCTGCCTGGACTGATCCGCTTCAATTTATTTCTGTATAGGTTTCCAGGATTACCAGGTTTTTTGGCCCCATTTGCACTACCCCTCTGAAACCGATCCATGTTGAGTTCGGACAGAGCTCTGACTGTGCCGAGCTTATTACTGACGACCGTTTACACATCATGCTAGCACGGTTCCTCACCTCCTTGGTACCATCTACAGTACTACTTCTCTCTAGACGGAATCAAGCAAATCAACATGGCAGTGCCTGTAACATTCAGGAAGTTTGTTGTTTATTGTTTTTCGTCATTATCAGAGATGGGAAGTAACGAAGTACAAATACTTTGTTACTGTACTCAAGTAGATTTTTCTGATATTTTTACTTTACTTTACTACTTATTTTTATGGTGACTTTTTACTTCTACTCCTTACATTTTTACACAAATATCTGTACTTTCTACTCCTTACATTTAAAAAAAATTGGCTTGTTACTTTAGTTTTGAATCATTTCAATGGAGTTACCGTTATTATTTTTCACATCATCAATACCAAATTCAATCTAATTAGATGGGAATCTACGTTGCATTTGACGCACCACTACAAGATGAATCGACAGATTCGGCGGTATTCATTCGCGGCAAATCATTGCAGCTTGGTGGCGGTGGCGTTAGCATAGTAGTATGGACGACGAGATGATTGAAAATGAACACAACGGAGATCTAGTCCTATTGGCAGACATCCATTTAAAATGTAGGCAACGGCATGAAAAAAGTGGTTTCTACTTTTACTTTTAAACATTAAGTAAATCTACAAGCCTGTACTTTGTTACTTTTACTTGAGTAAATAAGTTTAATCAGTACTTCCACTTTTACCAGAGTATTTTGTTAACACAAGTATCTGTACTTTTACTAAAGTATGGAAAGTGAGTACTTTTGCCATCTCTGGTCATTATCAGCTGAAAACTCTCATAAGGCTGATAATATATCAGGTCCAACACACAGATAACAGCAAACACATCTTCCACAATCTCAATTTTGAAAGCATTCAGGAGTTCAGCAAAAAGCTCTGTAGTGACATTTGTAGTCAAAAGAAATGCTTTATCAATGTTGACTTTGATTTTGTCAATTGTTTGAAAAACAGGCATTTCCACATTGGAAAAGAAGATGGCGCGTACTTCGAACAAAAAATGTGGTTATGCCGTTTGCAGCTGTCATGTTAGGACATGGATTAAACTACTGTAAACAGCAAACAGTGAACTCTCCAATCTAACAATGTAAATATGTCACAAGTTGCACCAGCAGTGCTATTTTACTGCTGTATACTCTTAATATAACATCCACACTATTTCATTAACAGTACACCTAAGATTTTAACACTTGTATTTTTGCTATTTATGTGGTGTGAACGACTTATAGATGCAGAGTCAACAATGGGAAACACGGCGGTAGCATCATGCCGCTGGATACTTTACGAAACTTTATTTGGTATTTAACAGAGATGTAGAGTCTTGTAGAAGGAATACACCATCATACATATATGATAAACTGTAAAAGTTCCCACATGAAATTAAGTGCAAACTAAAAAACAACCTCCTCTCACCTAAAAATTATTTGGCAATATGACCAATGTTAATGGTTATACATTAACATTATATATATATATATATATATATATATATATATATATATATATATATATATATATATATATATATATATATATATATATATATATATATACTCTCTAATAGTATATATATATATATATATATATATATATATATATATATATATATATAAACAGGAGGGAAGGATCTCCAGAAGAAAGACCATGAATTATCCCAAACTACAGTAGCCCAGGACATCGGTGAAGTTAAACCATCTAAATAATAGTTATATTTGTACAAGTTTGAACAAATTGGTCAGAAAGACTGTCCAGTGACATCTTAATCTCATCAAATTTGAGAAACTAAAGAATATCCCTGAGCCAGCGTAAGACAGAATTTTTTTGTGTGCAATTGAGGTAGTAGCCTAATACCCTCCTACTGTACCAATAACAGTCATAAAAGCTAGTGTATTGTCCTGAGATGTAGGGGAGGAAAAACAGGATAAGGAACTCAGTGGGCAATTTTCCTCCCAACCACTTTCAGTAGCAGCAAACACTTCAACCCAAAAAAACCACAGTGCGAGGGCACAGCCAGAACATGTGATTGTGGGGAACTGTTGGCATCTGTCACAGGCTGTAGAGGCAGCACTTTAGGTCAGATAGCAAAGCTAAAAGCTTTGGTGAAGTACACAGGGTGTAGACGTTTGCAGTAAATTAATGTATGGCATGTCTGGGGACTTACTGTATGTACTCATGTTTACTCAGTATCACAGCTAAGTTACAAAATTTGTCAAACATGACTTCTTAAAGATTTGTTTCCTATGGCACACCAAGCAGTAAAGAGTCTACCATTAGAGAAGAAAGATATATAAATGCTTTGCTGCAAAAGGAGCATGAGGAGATCAGAGCTGCAGACTAAAGTAAAGCCCCATTTGGATTCCAATTTCAAGAGAAGTCCTATTTTTGTTTAAGGTAACATCTGAATTAGTGAATACACAAGCACTATTAGAGAGAGTTCAATGAGTCAGAAACAAAAGGAAAATGGAAGCATTGATCTATAAATCATTTCTATGTTAGAATAGATAATAGTAAACCAGCTCAACAGGTCACTCTGTATAGAAAAAAAAGACTCGTTAAAGGTATTGTGGGGGATTTTCAAAATAATTTTAAAAGACCCACCCTCTCCACTTTGACACAAAATGCACATGCACAACCGTGCACTCGCTCCCGAGAGGGAAGGCCTATTAAATCCGTGCAAGAGCGTGCACAAGCCCATTTCTCCTCGTGCACACTCTGTTAAAAAGCTGCTGTTCTCATAGCTCATACAAGCTTACTGTGTCCAAATGTCTGCCCTTACCCCTAAATCCCTCAATCACTATAGTGAGTGGGGACTGTATAGTGGACTTTATAGTGAACTCAGTTAACTTACCGTTCAGATGATCACTGCTTTTTGCACCCTGTTGATCACGTAACTCCTCCTACACTCCTAGACGCCACTGTCCAGTAGTGGCAACCTATGGCGACAGTGGGTCGCTGTGATAGCAAATCCCATAATGCTCTCTGCGCGAACCATTACAGGATATATCTGCCTCTTCTGAAGCCTTTTTTCTTCTCATACACTTCGTAGATACTGTTAAAAGAAAACTCTTTGTTTACAGCTTGAAGCTTTCCCTCTCTGGTTTATTTTCCTGAAAAGAGGTGACTCGGGACAAGCTCTTTAAATAACACTTCATAATGTATATGTATTAAATAACCATGAGACATGACAACAGATTTTGATAGAAATTGTAATCTTACTCAGATCAGAGAAGTTGCTTTTAGTTACAGATGGCAGCTGCTTACCCACCGGGCTCACTTCTCGTGAAGTGGCTCCGATAAACAATTAGAGAAGCATTTTATACATCTTCAGTCTGCCACATCATTACAACATACACGTTTGCCGATGAGGAGACATCCATGGCTCAAGCCTTATCAAAATATTTTACTTTGTTCTCAGCTGAAGGACACCGCACTCATTCCATTCCCAAATCTTTGCAACGTACAGAAGGAAGATTATAACCCTTTATCCGGACAGAGGAACCGTCCTAATTAGATAAACTACTGGGGAAAACATCAGTTCTGACATGCAACAGGCAGGTAATATTAGAGTGTAATAGTCAAACATAATTTAATAATTTTTCTCTTATAACCCTCGGGCCATTTTAAAAGAACCGTGGTGAGAAAGGTGAGCTTCAATGACTGTCTGAAACTGTAGCTCACCACAGATATATAGCTTAAAATTAGCAGGAAAAGATAGCTAATGGGACAGGCATGTAAGACTGCCTAGAGTAAACATATCATCAGAATGATTGGCAGTTTGGAGGACCACTTATTTAGATGATCCACATGTAAACAAAAGACCATCCTCTATACCTGTAAGCAGATGGGCTCTGAATTGGTTTACATGTGAAATGAATGAAGGAGAGCACGTACAATTATCCTCAATAAAAGCTAAGCCCGTGGCTATTTAAAGGATAGAAACAGTTGTAAACTCTGAAAAGAGGCCAAATTCTATCATCTATAATTGAAAATGTTGATGGAAGCAACAAGAGGAGATCAAATGAAGCTACTATGAAGAGAATGACACCAAGTGTTTGCATCTAATTGAATTTATTATTTTTATTTTTATTGATAATTTAGAGGCTAAATGCTCTAATACCTCAGACCCAGTAGTTGTAGTATTTGAAATCCATCCCCCAATGACTTAGGTCTTAAACAACTTAGAAACATTCCCCTCCCAAAGAAAATGTGACATAAAAGCGTTTACCAACTTGAACAATGGGCTAGTTTTTCAATAGCAAATTGAACAACTGTTGGAGCTTATGGCTGTAACTTCTCAAAATATAAAAAGGTTTAAGAGAATTAATACTTTTCAGAACCGTATCCTTATCTCCTAAAGAATGTGGTGATTATTTACTTCACTGCGAAGTACATTTACTGAACATTTGAGGACATTTGTGTTACCAGTCCTTTAGTTTCACCCATGGCTTGGGTGATATTATACACATGGCCATGGCACCAGGTTTTGCAAGCCAGTGTCGTTCTACATTATTTTTTACTATGAAACACTTATGACATTCATTACATCCCTATTACCGCTGCTCCAGAGATCACATTGTTTAGATTCTATAGATCTTCACTTTAATGTGTAAGTATTGTGTGGAGAAAAGTGGGATCATGGGAAACATTGCTCCTGCATTCAGACTCTCCCTGAATGCTAAAAGGGGTCAGTGTCAAAAAACTCGTGTAAATTGTCACACTTCTACACATGGTACCAAATTCACTGGTCAGTAATTTGAATTTAATTATTCCCTTGCTGCCAACCCCCCACCCCCGCCACACCCTCGTCACTAGCCTAAATATTGTTAGATACAAAGACAAGGCCTGTTTTGAGTGTCATATTCAATGAAGATGGCAGGGGTGGGGGCAATTAATACCTTACAACATTGGAACGAGAAAAAAAAAAAAGGAAACCATAACACAGACATTTCCCGAGGACATCATTGAGTCTGATTACATCAGCTCCCATTTGAGCAGTTGTGCCTGCAGGGAATAGGTTTGTCATTGAGGTTGCAACAAGACAGTAGATGAATTATCAAACATAATCTGATTCTGAGGCTTGAACTTGTCCCGTTAAAAAGGAGACAAATAACAGCGGAAGACATTATTTTCAGGTACTAAGACAACTTTTATCCCATCCACTCTGCTTTCATGGTTGTTAGCCATTGTTGTCTTAAGTCCTAACAATGTTCTGCACACTGTAGAAGGGTTGGCTGAATTTCTTAAAAAAAACATTTAAATTCATTACCTAAATGAGCAAACCAACAACTAGTGTTGTGCCGATGCCATTTTTTGGCGCCAATACCGATACCCGATACCTGGCTGTGCAATATTTGTCGATGCCGATACATACCGATACCAACTGTTTGAAATTGATGTGTGTGTATATATGAAGAACTGCATACTACTTGGATGTAGAATAATGGCTTTGTCAAGCAGCTGCCTACCTTTGTGAAGCAGGAAAAAGACTAATACAAAGTGAATCCAGTAGAACTTTTTATTGCCTACCTGGAATGGGTGACAATAGTTGAATAAACTTTTGGCTCTCAAAATGTTATCAGTGCCCTATTTGTTATACTTGTCAATATAACAATTGTAGTGCTGGATTGGGGCTCCGCCTGATACTAGTATTGGTATTAGTGCAACACTAACAACAGTAACAATTCTAGTTTAAAATTAAAGTTAAGTTTGCAAAACCTAATTATCTAAATTAATTTAATGAGACATTATCTACAGGTAACAGCTCTTTTTGCAGAAACCAGCCTTTAGAGCTTACTTGTGTTGAATAGGTCATGAATGTGCTGAAATAACCAAAACGCTGGAACATACTCACATACTCACACTCACATAACATTAGCTAATTGGTTACTTTGTCAGAGCAAGCCGATTGTGACTACATCTGCTATTTTAAACTAACAGCTAAAGTGCCTAGAATATCTTTTATAAAACCTGTGTTTCCCATTCTTAAAATGTGAGTGGCTGAGCTGCCTTAAAACACTGCTATTAAATACAACCGTTATACAGTGTAACCGACACTTAGATCCTATAAGACTGCAGCACAAAAATTTCCTGCACTAGTGTCATTGGGCATAGTGCCACCGAGATCATCTCCATTAATCATAGAAGGGCAACACAGCACAGGTTCAGTGGTTGAGGGACAGAGAGAAGACATGGTACCCGGATAATTGCAGGAACTTTAAACTGGTCTTCAATTTTGAGCCAGGTTTACCGGGTCTAAAACTGACCTCCCCTGCATTCCGAGCCCAAACCCTGAGAGCTCAGCGGAAAAGAGCCAGGACACAATCAGAAGACAGGAGACAAACACTAAAACCCTCTTAATCCACTGGTCTCTAAGAGTCAGGGACTTTACTAAACTCAAAAAAACAATGATGAATAACAGACACCCTGATAATTGGGCTGAACCATAAATATAGCAGAGAGAGCAGGTGAATAAGATAAATGATAATTAGAGAGCAGGGAGGGAATGGCAGGTGAATGAAGTGAGTGATTAGATCAGCTACTGTAATCATGACAAAAGCTAGCCTAAAATACATCCAAGCTAGTGGCAAAAGCTGGATAAAGGTAACGGAACCTACTAAAAACAGAGCAATGCTGCTGAGGAGTGGTTCACCAAATATTAATTTCATGAACTATTGCTGATTCACCTTCTTTGGTACTGTTTGAATCAGTGGTGATTGCTGCTGTGATAGCAATGCTTTAGTCCCACACTCGCTGTACAAATCAGACTGTAATACCGTCCTTCTGAGGGTCAGGAGTGATCCGTACTGCTGATTCCCTCTCACCCAGTCTACAAATGACATGGTGATTCATTTCCACTGTCAGACTGTGTTGTGTCTTGAATAAGTCATGCCCTCGCTCTTGCAGTACGTCTACCATGCAAAGTGGCACTGTTGCACCTGCTCACATACTATATCACTAAACTGAGATAGGATGAAGTTCATTTGCTATAGATAATACATAGATTTATGTGATAATTTATCTTCTTCAGATTTAAACTTGGACTTGAACTTGGTCTTTTTCATAAGTTACTGTATATTTTGTAAATCTGAAAGTCACAATAAAATCAGACCTGTCTGGGGTGTACCCCACCTCTCGCCCGTAGATTGTAGGAGATAGACACATAATACATAATAATACATACATGATATCATGAGCCATGACCCTGACAAGAACTAAGGGGAAGCAAATGGATGGATTGATGGACAATAGAGTCATATTTTTTCATCTGAGTTGACTTTATTCCTTTCACCAGAACTTTAAAGCAGGGTAATATGAGGGCCTGACCAGTTCATATGATATTTAATACCTGTTTTAGCTTTTCAGAAATATAAAAGTATGTTCCAAATTTCTATGATTAGGCCTCTCAATGTCACTAAAGTCATTACTGATTATTGCCTATAATAAATGTAAAGGGGCAGAAAACACAGTTGAAGCTCTGCAAATTGCACAATATTTGTGTAAAGCAGCTCAATTAACTGCAAAACTAAACCAGTGGATAAATCCTTTAGAATAGATTATCTTAATGTACTGATTCTAGTCATTCAATTCACCTAAAGGAGCCACTCTTCCAGTCTATACAACATTATTGAATAATAATAATAACAGGACCGTATTAATCATTAACTTTTTCATGGTGTTGTCTGGTCATACCAGTTGCCAAAAAAAATCAGTAAATTAGGTTAGTGTGATCTGCACAAGTTTCCACCTTGTTCAAATGGTTTGTTTTTATGCAAAGCCTAAAATATTTCAAGTTATCAAGCATTCCCTTGCTAGGAGATCACTTACCAATTGAAAAAAAAATATAGACAACCATATGAGTGTTGAGTTCTGCTCACTCCAGTTACAGGATAGAATCTCTACCTGTTCACTTTAGTCGAGTTTTAGTCCAAGCAGACTCCAGGCCGGCTTTCTTGTATTCCTTCCTCTGCTGTCGCTTTGATACTATAATGGCTCTTTACTCTCTGGTAGTTTAACTGATATCTCTGTGCTTCGGCTCACACTGTCCAGGGCTAGTCCAGACTTTCAGAATTGTAACCTTATGATCCTCCAGGCCAAACTTAATGGGACACCAGAGTCCCAACCCGCCTCAACCAGTCCACTGGATTAGTGCTACTCCTATCCCATCACATCCAGGCACATCACTGAGGGCCTTCAGACCGCAGAACTGCAAATATGAAGCGGCACCTCTGAGCCCAAGACCTGCCTGAGTTTACCCATAGCCTCGGGTCATGAGGCTGTGTGGACCTGCTTTCACTGCCTGGGGAAACAGAAACAGCATCAGCTGAACGAGGCTGACTGACCCAAAAAAGACCAGCAAGCTAGAATACATGATAGTTGGCCACAACTGTTTCCCTTGACAGAATAATATAAAATGAGGAACATGTGTAAGATATCCCTGCAATTAATGGTCCAGTTTTGGGGTCAACATTGGATTAGGAAGACCAT
This sequence comes from Cyprinodon tularosa, assembly GCF_016077235.1. Taxonomy (NCBI): domain Eukaryota; kingdom Metazoa; phylum Chordata; class Actinopteri; order Cyprinodontiformes; family Cyprinodontidae; genus Cyprinodon; species Cyprinodon tularosa. Next base: position 67,541 of record NW_024039516.1, on the reverse strand, counting down.
TGAAGGAGACAGGTAGAGACGAGACAAAGGGATCTAGATCTGATTATTTTACTTCTCATCTATGTACATGGAATACGTACGGTTCAAAAACCATATCAACTTGTTTAAGACCTGCTGTCACTTACTAAGTCCTGTGCAAAAGATACCACCAGTGACTACAACCAGATATACAGAGGAATGTTTACTGTGTTTCTTCTATGTTGTCCCTGTTGAATCTCTGATATGTGCCGATAGCTCAACAGTTATTGCCAAAGATAAAAACAAGTGTTTTCATTCCAGAACTGATACAGAAAACTGATTGACTGATGTCTTCCTATGTGACTTTTCTTATTCTTCCAAAACAAAAAAAAGAATGAGCGATGATGACTGATCTTTTCCTTGTGAATTAGTAAAAAGACTTTGGGTCTGAAGAGATTCTAAATAAGGAACATTAAACTGCTTCTCATGGACCCAGGAAAGGAACACTGAGAGAGAATAAATCCCTCTTTCAATAAGTTAATGTTGGGACAGATCCCTTGTGAGTATAAATTAATTTCTTGCCAATTTGAAACACAAAATTAAGGTTTCGGCCATCATAAGCACCATTTCATTTGGAGAAAAAAAAAACATTGATGTAAAAAAGCATCCCAACTGAAAAGTACAGAGGTGGAAGCATCATGCTGTGGGATGCTTTTTTACAGGAAAGAAGTGTGTTTCAAATGATAATAATGTTTATCACGTGTGAAAACGTACTAAGCAGTGGTGTCAAAAGTACACATATTCGTTACTTTAGTAGAAGTATAGATACTGCAGTTTAAAAACACTCTGGTAAAAGTTGAAGTATCAACTTGACCTCTTTACTCAAGTAAAAGTGAAAAAATATATACTCCAAAAACTATTTAAACTATGAAAGTATAAAGTAACCTTTGAAAAAACAGCCAGATGTCACTATATAAAATGAAAGCTCAATTTTTCAACTATTTGGAAAAATTCTTTGATATAAGGCCAAGGATGAGGGAGGTCTTGTTGGTCTCCGTCTCCAGCTCCCGATACCCTCTCGCCTGTGTCTGACTTTTCAGACATTTCAAAATATTTTTTCTGAATCCAACATTGTAGCATGGCATAGACAATTGACATTAACAGTTTAAAGAACACCTGCTTGCTTCTGATGATTTCCTTTAGCTAACAAATGAGTGTTTGTTACATCACTCATCTAATTCCACTAGTTTTCACTAGATGTGGATGGCGCCAATGATCTGCATTGAATGCCGAACATGATGTGAAATAAATATTTCTAAACATTAAACTGAAGCCAAAAGTAACGTTTGTTTAAAAAATGTAAGGAATAGAAAGTACAGATAGTTGTGTGAAAAATGTAATGAGTAGAAGTCAGAAGTAGGGAGAAAAATAAGTAATGGAGTAAAGTATAGATACCTAAAAAGTGTAGTTAAGTACAGTAACAAAGTGTTTGTACTTTGTTACTTGACACCTCTGGTACTAAGTAATTTAAGTAGAAGAATAAAATTAATGTTTCGCAGTTGTCAGGATTGGGTTGAGGTTTGTGGACCCAAATGCAGAGGCACGGAGGCAGAGGTGAGTTTTGTAGATCTAATGCGTGGTAAACAAACAACTGAGGCAGGAATCCAAAAATCCAAAAAATCCAACAAGAAAAAAGTTAAACAAACCAGAAACCATGGGGACATCAGGGGAAACAATCATGAATGGGGTAAGACACAGTAAGACTGTGTAGGTCGAAGACTGACAAGGAACCAGCACTGAGGAACTGCACAAAGAATGTATTTATGGGAGACAGAACAAAGAGAGGACTAACGAGCAGATAGGGAGCAGGTGTGAGCAGAGCAGACAGGAAAGGAGCTAGGAAAAAAGGAGAACACAAGAGGGCAGCAGAGGGCAACAAATAAAAACCTGAAAACTGAAAATAACCAGAAAACACAAAAAACAAATAAGAATTAAACCACTAAAACTAGAAAACATGGAGCAAAGTAAAATTTAATACTCAAAAAAAAAAAAAAAAACATGACAGAACCAAGACTGTGACAGCACTGTTGTCAGTCTGAAAGAAAATTTGTGAGCAGAGCTGGAAAGGTGGGTTTGACCCAGTTACACCAGTTCAATCCAAAAATACTTTTATTGATCCCAATGGGAAATTTAATTTAGCTGCGACTGAGTAAATTAGTTGATGTGCATGTGTCAAGGGCCTAAACATATTTCTTTCTTTCTTTCTTTCTTTCTTTCTTTCTTTCTTTCTTTCTTTCTTTCTTTCTTTCTTTCTTTCTTTCTTTCTTTCTTTCTTTCTTTCTTTCTTTCTTTCTTTCTTTCTTTCTTTCTTTCTTTCTTTCTTTCTTTCATTAAATAAAACAAAAAATTGCATAAAATATACTTAAAGGTAAGCAGAATACATTGAAGATATACTTGAACAAGATTAACTATAAAACGGTTTGGTAGGGAGGTGCAATATTTCTGTAAAGGTTATTTCTAAGTCCATAAAATGATGGATGAATACAGGGTCAGGGGCCTGCAGTATATAAAAGAACATTCCACTCTTTGTTTAACTTTGTTAACACAGAGGACAGTCTGAGCCTTAGCTTTAATATCAGAACCATGATTCATGAAAATCAACCAACCACTCAGGCATGAATGCTGCAATAAAATGATAAAATATATATTAAACCCTTGCATATAAATGTTCCAGCCAAGCTGTCCTTCCGTTTTTATTATTATTCTTTTACCTCTCAGCACATACAGTTTTTCCCGATTAGAAAGCCGGCTCCCCATTCATCAGCTTTTCCATTATGTGACTGTGTTTTCAATTAGTTACTCTGTGTTTACAGGTATTGTGCTGACAGGGACCAGTGTGGCCTGGCCTCCAGGCCATTGTTGCCGTCCACAAAAGATAATGAACCATCCACCCATAGGCGGACTGCAGAGGATGGACACGCTGAATGATTTCACTAAGACAAGGATACAAACAAGCAGCCAGTGGTTTTATTGGTCGTACTGATCGATCTTTTCTGATTAGTTTTAGGATTTTATTGCGGATCATTTTTTGCTTTTACCAATGGTGTTTATATGGATATTTTCTGTTTGGAGTTTAGGATATTACAGTTGGCATTCACCACAATGTCAAGAGTCTGATCAGGTGGTTTTTACGCTCAGGAGGGTTTGATATTAATAAAAAAAAAAACCCAAAAAAACAGATGATGAATCCTCTCTGCTGTGCGAAATAATGAACAGTTTATAAATTGTCCTTGGGAAGTTTTCCAAACAGACAACACGCCGATGTTACACACATGACAACAACATAAGTGGTTTTATTTTTGGTGATTTGGTGAATTTATTGACTCATTCCACCAGTTTTAGCCTTTCATTTATTTAAGTTTCTCTCCGTGAAACAAAATGGCATTTAGAGAGAAAGGCTCTAGAATCTGGAAAGAGATCACTAACATTTATCACAGCTTTGTTTGAGTTGGAGAAATCTGATGCTGCTGAAGAAATCAGATCATACATGTAAGTCAAATTGGGCAACAGCTTTTTATCACAATTCACACAAAGGCACTATTCTTGTTTTTTAAACTTATTTTAGTTATATCTTGAAAAAAGTTAGATAAAACATGTAATCTCGAGGCACTTTAAGGAGACAATTCAATACAATCTTCCAGTCAGATTGGTTAGAAGTTTTCTGAGGAAAACAAGATGATTGCATCAAATCGTTGACTCCTGTATGAGCATTTAGCGATAATAGAAGTTCTTCTGACTCTGCAGCAATCTCTCACACCAAGCATGCATGCATGCACCAAGCATGCAGCTCATGGGGAGAGGGAGTTTTCTGTTATATCATGAAGAAATCTCCAGCAGAACCAGGCTCAGTGTGAGCGGCCTTATGTCGAGTCTGACTGGGGAACGAAGACAGACTGTGAGGGACCAAACTTAAATAAGGACAAAAGGTGTTCACAAATGAAAAAACAAAACATTGGATTTAATAATATATAAAAAAAACAGTTAACAAAGGATCAAACTTCTATACAAAGTAGCTTAAATAATAAAAAAACATGGATTTGACCCACTGACTCAAACAAAAAACCGACCTACTGATAAAGAGCAGAGGTTGCTTACATAGGGGTGGAATAACCTAAACTTGACACACGAGGGAGGCACAATATAACAACAAATAAAAAAAATCCATACAAAACTAAAACATATTAAACAAATAAAACAGCTCTATAACTTACTACAAATAATAAGAGACTATTAAGGTGGAAGAATAGCTAAAATCAACATAAAGAAAATTCCCCCCTCAGTTCTTTGGGAAAGTGGTTTGTTCCTGGCTTCCACCTCCAGCTGATCTGTGTTTGCAGTAGAGACTGACACGGGAGTGGATTTTCACTCCTGTCCCGTCCCACTCCCACAGAAAAAAATTGTGTCCCGTCCCGATCCCGGGCCAGAGTAGAAATCAAAATCCTGCCCCGTCCCATTCCTGGTGAAATTACTCCCACTCCCATCCCGCTCCCATTCAGAATGACTCCCGCTCCTGCTTCACTCCCATTCTTGTTTTTTTTTTGAGCGCGGGTGAAAAACTCAGAGCGGAAGCACTGTTGGTTTTTGGGTAGTGTAGTTTTTTTTTGACTCGCATTATAGTGTAGGCTTCAAAAAAACTACAAAATGGCGGCGCCGCGCCAGTACTGGATTTTTCTTTCTTGCTATTTTATTTTATTTTTTGGCATCGATCCTAGTTTTTTTAGTTATTATTGGTTTGCTCCCGCTCCCGTCTGCTCCCGTTAATGTTTAATCCTGTACCGTCCCAATCACGTGATCGTTACTAATACTGACTCCCATCCCACGGGAATCCCACGGGAATCCCGTGACCCGTGGGATTCCCGAAAAAATTTCAGTCTCTAGTTTGCAGAACCTAAAAGAAAAGAACAAGTGTCAATGAAACCATTCCAACATTAACTAAAGTGGAAACCCATTTGAAAATATACACCTAAATGGACAAGCTAAAACAAAATGTGGAATGAAATACAATTTATGAAAAACTATACAAACACTTTGTGGTGCAGGTAGAAGGATCCACCACACAGACTTACAAAAGGAACAAAGAAGAAATAAACGGAATTGAATAGTTTATGTGCTCTGAAACAGACCATTAAAGATGCTTCTCAGTGTGTGTCTAAGCTGACTGACAAAAACATTTGCAGCTCACAGACCAATTGAAATATTATAGCTAATATAATGCTGACCATTAGGATGCATCTCGACTGTGTCTTCACTAAAAGGACGATTGAAGAGTGAAGACAATGGGGTCTGGAAAATACTGTTTCAAAATAACGGAATTCTTAAAACTATTTAAAAAAAAATTCAAAGAATTAAACTTCAATAAAAATCAAGGAAATAAACTGTGAAGAAATAAAAAAGTAAAACTGGAAAGAATAAAATATTAAAAAAATAAATTAATTAATAAAGACAACAGCAAAGTTACTTTCTCTCAAAAAAATACATTTTATAGAGTTTTATTTCTAGATAGCATTTTTTTCCCTCATTTTTATTTACAAAATATGTGTCATGATTATGCCCTTTATGGACTTTTTGGTTCTGTTTTACTTTTCACTTTGACTGATGTCATTTTATGCTTTCTAAGTCATTTGTTTCATTTCCATTCATTGTCATCCAAGTTATTTTCTAGTTATATTTAAGCACTGAATCATTTTGTGCCAGTCTCCTTTCCCCTAGCTCCCTTCCAGATCCTTCTGTCCACACCTGCTCCCAATCAGTTGATTCCTCCATTAATTTTTTTTTTTTTTTGCATTTATACTCCTCCTCTGCTGTTACTAGGTGTGTTCGTTTTTAAAGGCTGCATCCTCCAAAGACCCATTCTATCTGAACTGGGTCCTTTGCGGTTTGTGAAAATAAGGAGACCGGAAAAGTTTTGGCTGTGGATTCAAACAGGTCCAGCCTTCCGCGGCTTTTACCGCTGTCGCCGCTGTTGCCTAACAACCGTGACAGTTGACACAGAGCAGGAAAAGAAAGAATACCAAACTTCTCACTGCTGTTCTTGATGTTAACATTTTCGAGGAGCTTCAATTACTGCGTCGTATTAGATTTATAGTCCCCAAAATTGCAGATATACAGTATTAGAATCTGTCCCTAAACATCAGCTAAACCCATTTACACAGTAACAGATAAAAACATTTAGATAAATCAAACATTACCCACCACATATCTGACTCATTAGCCATTAAAAGAACAATTTTCATTAATTTCAGACCAAACTATTCACATACTTGTATTATATTAAACTAAACCATTCACCGCTGTTCGGCACCCAGTACCTTTTTTCTCTGAGCACGAAGCAGCCGGCTTGCTTGGACTCGCAATGAATCATGGGATATCCAAGGCTACATAGGATACACCGGACCATCCTTCAAAACCGGCCAATAGAAGGATGAATTGATCGGCCGCATAGCGAGGAGTCTTCCAATTCGAACAGGCCTCGGTGCCAGCTATGACGTAATCGGCCTACGAATCTAACCTTCGGAGGATGCAGCTCCTGAATTCTCTTCATTCCACACTGCAAAAACGATGTAGAAATAAGTAAAAATTTCCTAAATTACGTGTATTCACCCTTAATTTGAATAGGTAAATGAGATAGTTTGCCAATGGAATGAGTAATTTTACTCTTAAAATAAGATAATTAGATAATATGCACTTGAAATAAGACAATGCAATTGTGTTTTCTTATTTTAAGTGTAAATTGTCTCGTTCCATTGGCAGAATGTCTCTTTTACCTCCTCAATTCAAGAACAAATGCAGTTATTTTAAGAAAAAAATCACTTATCTAGATTTAGATTTTTTGCAGTGATTAGGTTTATCCCTCCCTAGTGGCTCCTAGTTTTTGATTTTGGAGTTTCTTTCCGATCAGTTCTGGATTATGGCTTTTGTAATTTTACTTCATCGTTACATTTAAACAATATCCCCTAATCCTGACAATGTGTGTTTCTTTTATTTTCATGTAGAAAAACATGTTCTTTGCTTGCTACCATAATGTAACAACGTTAACTCCATATTTTTGCAGTAGCATTGGAGCAAATTCCTCCCCATAAGAAAATTATTATTTTTTATTTTTTGCAGGGGGGGGCTCTTTAACTGATCCATCAGGTAGATGGACTCAGGTGGACACTTTAGCAGATAAGGAGATAACATAGCAGGCAGATTTACATGCCACAACTGATGCTGACCACATCAAAGAGAACGTGGTCATTAATAGGCAAGAGGATATGCTGTATTATCATCACATGCAGCTCAACATCTCTGTCCACTGCTACCACACAAGCTAAGAGGGACAAACTACTTTTTAGACCCATAACAACCAGGAGCTGTTGCTGCCTCTCACAATTAATTAGGCAACTTATTGAGCTCAAGATGCAATATGCATGTTAATTTAATGGGCTGTGTCTGGTTTCAGAGAGAAGGGGAAAGTGCTTTGATGTTTACAAAACTTGGCAGAAAATCACTGGCGGCAAACAATTACAGAATTAATGAAGATCAAAAGAACAATTGTAAAGGCTATTCCTGCAAATACATGCATGCTAATATCTAAAAACGCATGAATGTTGAATGTGATGTCAGCCAATCATGAGCTACAGAGCGCATTCAGGCTTAACATCAATGCTCTCCTACCGGTCATGAGAGCATGGAGTGTGTTGGTGGGCTTACCTTTCTTTGTTAATGAGTGCTGTTTATTTTGGAGCAGGTTCATACTCAGTGATTATATCACAGAGAAAAAAACAAAACAAAAAAAACAGGCAACACAAACCAAATAAGGAGGCAAAGATGTTGGTGTTTAGGTTAAGGTATCACCTTGAGTTTAATGAGGTGCTTAATAGTACTTATAGATCTTATTATCACACCAATCTAAACAGGTAGTTCTTTTTTTTGCATGTAGGTTCTTCTTTGATGGAGCGGCGACCTGCCCTTATGTGTATTCATACATTCATATGCAAGCTGTTAGTACGTGGTGGGAGGAGGCCCAAAATGAACTCAAAGGAGACTGTTTTGCATTTCACACACATTTCACAAAAATGTGTTCTTCATGGTTTTCTCCATGTTTAACTACCTCCTTCTTTCCATAAAATTCCACCAGATTCTATGGAAGCCCTGAAAGCCAAGTGAGAAAAAAAAAAACTGCATAAGAAACGTTATGCATTTTTTCTTCTGTCTTAAAAGGTAAGTTAAAAAAAATATAAATTAAGGTTTATTTAATCTAGAGAAATTAACCCAGATAGTACATGCAATTATTAAGATTTTATTGACATCAATTTTATAGGTTCCTTGGCGCTAACTCTGGCAGAAGACGGATTCTGCAAACTGACATGTGCTTGGATGACTTAGGAAGAGGGTCGGAGTAGTCATTCTACCGGACAGTGGTGGTGGAATAAGCCAGAGGATGATTTAGCACATCAACAGGTGGTCTGGGTGAAACGGATAAAAGACTTCCAGATTCAATTTTTTCTTTGTTTTGCACCAAGAGACTCTGACGTAAAAACAACAACAAAATAAAAATTATGTTTTTTCTTCTGTCGCTTGCCTCTTCTGTAACCTCCCCTGATGCAGCTGATAAAAAGTCCTCCTCACGCAGTATAAGGCTGCCACCACTGTGTTCCACCATTGTGAAGCTGCAGTTTTAGTTTTCCATTACATGCTGCATTTTCAAGTAGATCTGAAAAAGTTGATCCGTGCCTTATAGAGAGTCCTTCTACATTTTGGCAGTGTCTTTTACATAACCTGTAGATGTTGTTACCCAGGACCTAAAAGTTTGAAAGTGTTTTTTTTTTCACTTATGTGTTGGGTAAACCAGAAAAGCCCAACGCTAACATCAGTCTGCCTTTTCATCCCTCCATCTGTTCCACCAAAGGAGATGATTCCATAAGTTTGATCTTTAAGTAGTTTTTTAAACAGAATGTGTTGAAACACCTCATGCTTTAGTTACAGTAATGTTTGGGTTTGGGTTTACGTCAGGCGTAGATTGAGAGATGTTTAAGTTTATGGGGAATTTTCCAGAAAAAAACAAATGCAAAGTATCCTGTGTAAAACCTATTTTACTATCTAAATGAGAAATGGAAAAACTCAAATTAATTTGTACCTAATTTGCATTTACAAACTATTATAGAGTGATTAATATTTTTGGTTTGCCGTTAAACGCCACTTATTTCCTGCTGTCTACTGAAGCATTATTTACATTGATCACATATGTTTTATTTTTCAGGAAGCATAGTTACTTCCCATTTTCTAATAAAAAAATAGCAGAAAAAACAGTTGGGGGATTAAGTTTATGTATTTCTGTGATACTTAAAGATATTCTTCAGTTATTCAAATTATACCTTTATGTAATAAACATTTAAACCTTATGACGGTCCCAGAATGGCAGTTTGGTGCCCACTAGTCAGCTCTGAAAGAGAATTTTTTATTTCAATAATTGAGGAAATGTTAAATGCACATAATGTTTTTAGCTGCTTTGTTTCCTTTTAAGTAAAATACTCCCAGCGCCTCAGAGCACTATAAAATGTAGTTAATCTTTAAAATCTTCTCCTATGAGGGACATATAACTTCATGTGCTCAGTTTAACTTTTATCAGCATGTTTCATCTTTTCCTCTGCACCCATCAGGGACCTCATAAAACTGCACAGGTCTCATTTTTGCAGCTCGATTCCATTTATTTAGACATCCACACCATCTGAATCTCATCAGAAAACAACCTGAACATTTATACTTAGTTATTGTGTGATTTAAAGCGCAGATAAATCAGACATATCCTTTTAAACTTTAACATTCCTTATATAAAACTCTTAAATAAATTGAGAGGAATTATGTCATGTTGCTTTCAGGGATTAAACCCACATGCAGAACACTCAGAGGCTGGGAAAAAGTTCACAAAGTTTATTGAAGATAAATCACAATCAAGAACAATGATTTCTGGGATTACTGGGTCCGGGTCTGGTCACGACTGGTTTTCACTGCAGAGAGGGACAGATTGGTTAGCAGTCTTTTAGTGAACTTGCAGGTTGGGTGTTTGCAGGTCTATACCTGATCAGAGATGAGCAGAGCGGTAGAAGGGGGGAACCAGGAGGGTCCAGAGGCTGAAGGCAGGCAGAGGGCTAGGCAGAGGCAGGGCAGAGCAGTTAATCTTACCGAGCAGGTTCTGAGCTTCTCCCTCAGCTCTTGCTGAGAGCGGGCAGGCAGGTTTCAGACTGAGTTGGATTTCCAGGGTTCTTCTGAGAACAGACAGCTCTGTTTCACGCTTGAGAAACCCTTCCAGGTCTTCAGGTTTCCAGGCAGGTTCTTCCTGAGAAGCAGAGAGGACAAAGCAGATTAGGTTCAGGCTTCAGAGGAGTCAGAGATTCAGACAGGCAGGTTGGCTCAGGTTCGCTAACCATAACTGGCAAACACTCTGGCATCGGATTGTAGCTCTGCCCAGGGGCGTTGCTAGGCACAAAGCTTTACTGGGGCACTGGCCCCCTACCGCATATGCCCCTCCTGCCATACACAAATACAGACAAGCACACTGCCCCACCCTGATACATTCCTACCAAAATTACCAGTTGAGATATTAGCGAGTGTAAGAGCATATTTGTTTTAACAAACATGAACATGCAGCTATAAAAAAAGAGTACCAACTTTAAAAATAAAAAGCTTTCTTATACACATTCTGAAGTAATCATTAATTCCTAGGTTTCAGAGTTTTAGTTCAGGGGAAATTTTAACTCAACCTGAACTAAATTTTTCTTTTATTTTTTGAGCATTAAAGTGTACCTCCTATTTTTAATTTTTGCAAAGCGGTCAATCACTTGTGACTCAGCTTAGAAAGTTCTTCCTTTTCAACTGATAAAATAGCAAGATGATGGAGACTGTCTTGTCCCATTGTGCACCTCAGCCAAGTGTGGATCCTTCTCAACTCACTGAATGACTTTTCACAACTCCAGCTGTTGATTGTGAGGGAGATCTGGATGACCTGCGTTAGTGTGGGGAACATGGTGTTATCAAGCAAGTTGAAAACACACTGCATATCCTTGATGACAAGGCTTTCTTTTCAAACAGGAAAAGCTTTCAAACCATTTTGAATTAAATGAAAGTTTTTTTTACTCCAACTTTGTTCTGGGGACAGTGGGACAACTTCACTTGTCTAGGGTCATCTTGCTTTCCCCCTAAGTCACTAATGTCCCCTTCTTGTTTGTGGACGCTGGTTGTTGCATCCTCATAACCTTCATGGTCCTGTCTCTCCTGTCCTTCACCTGTCTCTCCTGTCTTTCACCTGTCTCTCCTGTCTCTCACCTGTCTCTTGCCTGTCAGTCTCGCCTCCTCCTCCCTTTCCTACTCCAGCACCTTCATTCTCATTCTCTACAGCAAACATTAAAAAACTTAAATTTATAATTATGTTAATATCTGTCATATTGCTTATAACGTTCCTAATGTAACTAGTTAGCTTAAATCACTAATTCATTACGGGACCTTACCTCCCTCTCTCTCATCTTGTTTTACTGCTTCTCTGCTTCGTGTGAGGAATTTCCTGATATCCATCTACAAACCAGTGCAGTCATTTTCAGTTAGCAGCCTATAAATAAATCATGTGGTTTCACTGGGAAAATAATAAAATTGACAGGTAAGAAACGTTACCAGAACTAAAAATGCGTTGCGGCCGCACAGTGTCCCATCCAACTCAGTTGAGAGCAGTGCGTTAGTTTACCTGCAGTTCATGCAGGGACATGCGCTGAAGTGGGGGGCGCTATTACATTCTCAATTTGGAGTTAACAACACACTTGCTGCGCATTTGAGTAGAAATATACGTCTCCTTCCGTTGGAATTATCTAATTTGATGCATTAAAAAAATGTATCACTGTTACAAATATTCATGAGATTTATACTGGGGCACAGCTCATTTATACTGGGGCACGTGCCCCAGTAAATGGGGTCTGGCGACGCCGATGGCTCTGCCCCTCCTTAAATGCTGGTCTCCTGATGAGCTCATGAGCCGCAGGTGTGGTGGTAGCTTCAGCTCCAGGAGACCTAGAACGCCCTCTGCTGGAGAAAGGTGGACAGACCTCCAGATCCCAACAACTTATAGTCTTTAAATTTATTAGGCTAAAGAAATAAATAAGCAAGAAACTTTGTATAGAACAGAAAGGTTTTGAAAATAATCAGATTTACCTTTAGTGACATGCATTGCTGCATTTCCCAAAGCTTAAGAAAACTTTAAATAATTGCATGACAACCTTTTCCTCTTTCATTGATGACTACTTTTTTTTTTAAGAAGCAAAGATGATTACCAACTAAGGAAAGCGGTTTAAAAAAATAAGAAATAAAACATTCTTTAAGATCATCTCATGCATGGACTGGCAAGAGGCAAGGTCGAGAATCCATTGGATCTTATCTGTGCTTTTATGAAACCCAACATCTCAGCGCCTCTAAAACTTGCCCTTTGAGATGATATGTAGGAGCTTGGCTGAGGGGCACAGTGTGTGTTTGACCTCCAACAGAAAAAGCATAACAAATACCTTCAAAACTAAGCTGAACATATTAGCACATCAAAACTTATCAAGTCCCGTGTCCAATGTAGACCATCTGTATGTTGTTACAAACTACAATATTCTACAAGAATTTAAAAAATATAATATTTTGAATTAAAAAAAATTCTAGAGCTGACAAGGAATGAAATGGATAAACAATAAAACATTTCAGGTTGCTGCATTCTGCAAGTTCTGAACTTAAACAACAAAATAAAATTCTGCGAAAAATTCCCTGTCCTGCATTTGGTATGTAAAATTATATTATAGAAAAATTAAATATGTTTTTAGAATGCCCTGATGTTAGGGACAGTTGACAGAAACTGCATTCACTGTAGCAAACCAGTTATTATTTTTTACATAAACATTCTGCTGTGATAAATATTCAGCATTGGTTTAAATTTTAGAGAGGTTGATAGCCTTTAATGTTTGTTCACAAATGTAAAATGTTTCACTGTTTTTGACATTGCAAACCAAAAATATTATTGTTATTTACTGGCATACATTGCTGTGGTCAATCATAAACGTGATTGGCTTTAATTATTTATCACAGATGAAAATCTGAAAAGTGTGGTGTGCATTTGAATTCACCCACCAGGTTAATATTTAAGAAACAATCCAAACATATCTTTTTAGATACAGAAAACAATCTATTTATTTTTTTTTTTTCCAATCTCTGGATTTGTTAAGGCATGTCTGTAGTATAAGAGTTTTTTGTTTTTTTAAAACATTCTATTAGTTTTACTGTGATTTATGTTCAGGTTCACTGTGCTGCTACAAATTAAACTTTTGTCCTAATCCTGAACATGTTGCAATCTCGCACAGCATTTCTGCCAGGATTTCCTTTTTAAATCTATCAATCAAGTCTGACCAGCCTTCATACTCTTGCTGATTGAATGATGATGCCGCCTCCATATTTCCCCTTATGAGTTTAGAGACAAAAATACAGTATATAATATCAAATATTAGAATAAACATAGCTTCTTTCTTTCTTTTATCTGAAACCTACAAGTTAAAAAGTATATAACTTAAAAGTATTATAGCGCGGCTAAGCATTATATTTCAAAAGGTATTGTGTCTTTAGTTAGAAACCTTTACTGTACTATTTCTAACAGTACTATTTCTGGATAATATTCAATAAATGTAAGTGCTGTTAGAAACATCAATTTTCTGATCTCTTTAAGAAAAGCATTATACAGTTGTTTTGAGTCTTCCCCTTACCAAAGGTGGATTCTTTGATTTGTTTATGGAACTTTACATGGAATTATGGTGTTTAGGTGGAAATCATAATCTCTATTATTAATCTATATGTAAAGCTTGTTCTTTTAGACAGCTACAACATGGACACCAGCTTGTTCTTTAGAGTCTTTAGAGAAGAAGAGAGATTTGATGTTTAATCTAAGCAATAGCCATCGATAGGAAGGTATTTCCCTAAACTCCCCTTCCTAAGAAAGGGGAGTTTTGTTATTGTTTTTCACCATAGATACACAGAGTAATTCAAGGTTAACTTCTGAGAGCAGAGAGTGAGCTGTTCTCTTATGACTGGATGGGTCTTCATGGTCAACTCTATGATAAATACCTGATTAATTCTAATAAAGATTAGTCAAGGCTATAATAGTAATCTAGCCTATTAGAAAAAGAACCATGATAGGAAAGTTTTTATTCTGGAAATGTTTAAAGGTAATAGTAGTGAGATTTGGTGACAGATTTTTAGGCTTGTTAAAATTCATGTGTCATCAACAATGCATGATGACACAAATGGTTCACTGAACTGACATGTGGACATGGATAATTGCAGACAGCCTGGTGAAGACTGACACAAAATCCATTCAAAAACTTCACAAGGAGTTAACAAGGCTGGATTCAGTGCATCATGATCCACTATATACAATATACAAATTTATGTAAAATGAAAACTGAACCAGGGATTTGGTTAAAGGAGTGGAGATGCTGAATTCATCTTCTGGCAGGGCTTGAAACCTTTAGGGATGCACGATATTGGGATTTTGGCCGATATCCGATATGCCGATATTTTAAAACTCATATAGCCGATAACCGATATCGATACCGATGTTAAAGCTGGACAAAAATAAGTAGTCATTAAAAATAGCAGTTTTATTTTCCGTTTCTGACACTTTGAAAAATAATATACTCAAATATATTTTCATACGTTGATATTAAATAGATTTTTAAAATCGCGGTATCGATCTATTTTACTTTCAAAATCTTGTGAAATTTCATCGTTCTGTTACAAACTCTCGTGATATTTTGCTAATTCTTGTGAGATTTTGTTAGTAAAATAGATCGATTCCGTGTCAATATATCAACATATAAAAATATGGCAAATTTTCATGAATTTTCGGGGGATTTCGTAGCATAACGATGACATATAGCAATATTTCATTAGTAAAAGAGATTGATATGGTGTTTTTAAATGGCAATATATCAGCATATGAAGATATTGTGATATTTTAATGTATTAATATTTTTTCCCTTGTCTTTAGAAGTTTTTAAGTCTGTAAAAAAGAAGTTTTTGAGGAAGAAGAAGTAGTTTTTTTTTTTTTAGACTTTAGAAACTCCGAAGCTGATCAAATATCGGGTTAAATATCGGTGGGGTGGCCGATGTCCGATATTCAGTTTTGAGGCCGATACAGGCCGATACCGATAGGGGGGCCGATATATATATATATTTTTTAAATGTAGGTATGATACCGAATGCCGTATGACTTGTGCCATGACTACTGTACTTTCCCAATAAAAAAAGCAGTTTTTCCAGCTTTAGTAATATAAAATACTGTGTATTTTACAGGTTAGAGCAGGTAACATTTGTGTAAAAAAACACATTTGTACAATGTCTTTAAAACAAGAACTCAGTTTATCTTCTAAGAACCGGGACTCGGTTGAAAGTTTAGCAATTGTTCCCAGCCCACCTGAAGCTCAAACTGAGAAGTTCTGCATAAAAAAGGCTTTCTGTAGGTGCAATTGTGCTGAAATTGAGCAAAGATATGGTATTTGGATTGTGATCCCAAATGATCCAGATGAAAAACGTTTATCGCTTAAGTTAAGAAAAGTGCCTTTCGACAAAACCCCTTCATTTACCAACTGCACTTGTTACTATAGAGCCAGACGCTCTGCTTTGTCCAAAACCACTGTTCCAGATCCATCTTGTTCCAAAACCTCAAGGTCTCATTTTGTGAACGTGACCGAACAGAAATCTTCCACATTTTGTTCTTGTTTCTTTGAAAACGAGCGCTTCACTTTCACAAGGATTGAACATTTGAAGGGGTCTGATCCATTTCTTGCATGTCGTCGAGTTCCAAAGCCAGGCTTTATCCCACACCGTTGCTGCGAATGTGTGTGCTCCTTTTGTTGCCTTTGCTGTTATTCTGGAACACAGCTTTGGAACCCAGCTTACGAAACCCAGAAATCAAAGTTTCCAGTGATTTCCAATGAAAAGGCATGTTCTATCACATCAGATGTTGGTCATGGTATCTCTGAGCAGCAGACAGGTAGCCTCTGTGTAAAACCAAATACTCTCAGTCAGGTTGGTGCTACAGCTAATCAAACATCACCCAATCAGTGTAAGTTACAGTTTGAGGTCCGGGAAGAGTTAACTTTCAGCACGTGCTCAAGCCAGCTAGTAGCACCTTCATCTCTCAAACGGAGAGCAGCCAGTCCACCTGCTGCAGAGAAATTGCCACTAAAAAAGCGCCCAAGGATTTCAAAAAACTGTAATAAAAAACCAGGTTTGGTTGCCTCTGATGTTAGTCAGAGTTTTTCCAGGCAGCCGAAGACGGCAAGTCAACATGGTGCTGTACATCCCCCAACCAACCCAATGCTGCCACCCATCAGCTCCAAGAGTTCGTCCAAGGAGCAGACATCAAGCCAGCCAGTAGCACCTCCATCTCTGAAACGGAGAGCAGCCAGTCCGCCTGCTGCAGAGAAATTGCCACTAAAAAAGCGGCCAATTAAGTTAAATGAAAACTCCTTTTTCAGTGACTCAAATGTTTGTCAGAATTTCCCCAGCCAGCAGTCAAATAGGCTCCCTGCAAGACCAAATATTCTCAGTCATTTTGGTGACACATGCAATTTTACTGACCCAAAACTACCAGTGAAAAAATCAAGGTGTGGACAAAACCCTACTTATAAACAACCCCGCAAACAATCTACTGGCTCCAAGGGTTCCTCCAAGGAGCAGACATCGCAGACACCCTGGAAATGTGTGGGAGAAACCCAGCCTCCCACAGAAAATCGTCCTAAGAAAACACGAGCTTCAAAAAATGTAAGCCATTTAAAACGCGATGGGCAGGAAGAGTCCTTCCAACAATCTACTACCTCCAAGAGTTCTCCATTGAA
The DNA here is from genome assembly GCF_016077235.1 of Cyprinodon tularosa. NCBI lineage: Eukaryota > Metazoa > Chordata > Actinopteri > Cyprinodontiformes > Cyprinodontidae > Cyprinodon > Cyprinodon tularosa. Next base: position 50,634 of record NW_024039516.1, on the reverse strand, counting down.
TCAAGTGAAGAGAACTCAGCCTTCCACATGCAATTTTACTGAACCAAAACTACCAGTGAAAAAAATCAAGGTGTGGACAAAACCCTACTTATGAACAATCCCGCAAACAATCTACTGGCTCCAAGGGTTCCTCCAAGGAGCAGACATCGCAGACACCCTGGAAATGTGTGGGAGAAACCCAGCCTCCCACAGAAAATCGTCCAAAGAAAACACGAGCTTCAAAAAATGTAAGCCATTTAAAACGCGATGGGCAGGAAGAGTCCCTACAACAATCTACTACCTCCAAGAGTTCTCCATTGAATCAAGTGAAGACAACTCAGCCTTCCACATGCAATTTTACTGACCCAAAACTACCAGTGAAAAAATCAAGGTGTGGACAAAACCCTACTTATAAACAACCCCGCAAACAATCTACTGGCTCCAAGGGTTCCTCCAAGGAGCAGACATCGCAGACACCCTGGAAATGTGTGGGAGAAACCCAGCCTCCCACAGAAAATCGTCCAAAGAAAACACGAGCTTCAAAAAATGTAAGCCATTTAAAACGCGATGGGCAGGAAGAGTCCTTCCAACAATCTACTACCTCCAAGAGTTCTCCATTGAATCAAGTGAAGAGAACTCAGCCTTCCACATGCAATTTTACTGACCCAAAACTACCAGTGAAAAAATCAAGGTGTGGACAAAACCCTACTTATAAACAACCCCGCAAACAATCTACTGGCTCCAAGGGTTCCTCCAAGGAGCAGACATCGCAGACACCCTGGAAATGTGTGGGAGAAACCCAGCCTCCCACAGAAAATCGTCCAAAGAAAACACGAGCTTTAAAAAATGTAAGCCATTTAAAACGCGATGGGCAGGAAGAGTCCCTCCAACAATCTACTACCTCCAAGACTTCTTCATTGAATCAAGTGAAGACAACTCAGCCTTCCACATGCAATTTTACTGAACCAAAACTACCAGTGAAAAAAATCAAGGTGTGGACAAAACCCTACTTATGAACAATCCCGCAAACAATCTACTGGCTCCAAAGGTTCCTCCAAGGAGCAGACATCGCAGACACCCTGGAAATGTGTGGGAGAAACCCAGCCTCCCACAGAAAATCGTCCAAAGAAAACACGAGCTTCAAAAAATGTAAGCCATTTAAAACGCGATGAGCAGGAAGAGTCCCTACAACAATCTACTACCTCCAAGAGTTCTCCATTGAATCAAGTGAAGACAACTCAGCCTTCCACATGCAATTCTACTGACCCAAAACTACCAGTGAAAAAATCAAGGTGTGGACAAAACCCTACTTATAAAAAACCCTGCAAACAATCTACTGGCTCCAAGTGTTCCACAGTGGAGAAGACATCATGCTTGCCTCCACAAACTAAGCGATAAAGATATTGGGCTGTACTTGGACCACAGAGCCAATCCCAATAATAAAGCCACCAGGCAGGTTTGCTATTAACCAAAAAAAAAATTGTGAAAGTATAAAAAAAAAACTCTTTAATGACCGAAAGAAAAATCAGTAAAGAAAATGTCCCCTCTGCAAAACTTTAGGTTTCCTGCACCTAGAATCAGGAAACTACTTAAAACAATCCTGTTTTCTGTGTCACCAAGAGGGAAGAGCAGCGACAAAGGAATACACGGATATCGTTTACTTTCAAGAGGTTCATCTGATTGACAGTAACTTCTGACCGACATGAAACTTATGTAAAATTTACTTAATGTAAAATGCACACAACTGATTGCCCTGGGTAATGAGACCCCACACCCTACATGTGACCCTGTATTTAAGAATGTATAGATAAATGAATGTATTGTACATTCAATTCAATTAAATTCAGTTTATTCATATAGCGCCAAATTCACAACACACGTCATCTCAAGGCACTTTACAGTTCAACCAGATCATACAGTCAAATTGATACAAAGTTTTCTATCTGAGAAAAACCAGTTGATTGCATTGACTCATTGACTCAAATACAGTCCCTCACACTAAGTATGCTTGTAGCGACAGTGGAGAGGAAAAACTCCCTTTTATCAGGAAGAAATCTCCAGCAGAACCAGGCTCAGTGTGAGCGGCCATCTGCCGAGGCCGACTGGGGTTCAAGGAGACAGAAGCAGAGATACAAAAGCAGCTGTAAAAGGCGGCCCCGTCCAGGAAACACACAGCCAGGCAGACGAGCTCCGAGCCAGCTCCCATGTCAGAGGATGAAGAGAGCACATCCAGCCAGTCACGGTCAGAGAAACAGGACCACACTGGAAAACAGGCCGATCTCCAGCATCTATAAACAAGGGTGTTGATGGAAGCAGCACAGCTGATGTTTCTCTCCAGGATGCCGTCACAGCCAAACAGGAACAGACGAGGCAAAGCTACTCTGAGGAAAAGCAGAGAGAGCAGAAGGTTAGAGATTGAACTAACAGTTTCTGCAGAATAGGAGAATGGAGAATGAAGCAGAATGATGAAAAGGAGTCCCTATGTCTTCCAGAAGTCTAAGCCTATAGCAGCATAACTATAGAGATAGCTCAGGATAACCTGAGCCACTCTAACTATAAGCTTTATCAAAAAGGAAAGTTTTAAGCCTAGCCTTAAAAGTAGACAGGGTGTCTGCCTCACGGACTAAAACTGGTAGTTGGTTCCACAGGAGAGGAGCCTGATAACTAAAAGATCTGCCTCCCATTCTATTTTTAGAAATTCTAGGAACCACTAGTAAACCTGCAGATTGAGAGCGAAGTGCTCTGTTAGGAACATAAGAAACAATCAGATCTCTGATATAAGATGGAGCTTGGCCATTTAAGGCTTTATATGTGAGAAGGAGGATTTTAAATTCTATTCTGAATTTAACAGGAAGCCAATGAAGAGAAGCCAGGATAGGAGAGATGTGATCTCTCTTTTTAATTTTCATCAGAACTCTGGCTGCAGCATTTTGGATCAGCTGAAGGCTTTTAACTACAGTTTGTGGACTTCCTGATAGTAAAGAATTACAATAGTCCAGTCTTGAAGTAACAAATGCATGGACTAGTTTCTCAGCATCACCCCTGGACAGGATGTTTCTAATTTTTGCAATGTTCTTCAGATGAAAGAACGAAATTCTAGAAACCTCTTTGATATGGGATTTAAATGACAGGTCCTGATCGAAAATAACACCAAGATTTTTTACTTTATTATCTGAAATCAATTTAATCCCATCCAAATGAAGTGACTGGCTAATCAGCTTATTTTTCAAAGACTCTGGTCCAAAGACTATAACTTCTGTTTTGTCTGCATTCAGAAGGAGAAAGTTAAGAGTCATCCAGGTTTTTATGTCTTCAAGACATGCCTGTAATTTATGTAATGGGTTAGCTTCATCTGGATTTATAGACAGATATAGCTGGGTATCATCAGCGTAACAGTGGAAATTAATCCCATGCTGTCTAATAACTCTACCAATTGGGAGAATGTATAAAGTAAAGAGAATTGGTCCTAGCACTGATCCCTGTGGTACTCCACAGGTAACCTTTGAGCATGTTGAAGATCTGTCATTAACATGTACAAACTGAATTCGATCAGATAGATAAGATTTAAACCATTCTAGTGCTGTTCCTTTAATTCCAACAAAATACTCGTCTTTCTTTTCTAAAAGAATATTATGGTCAACTGTATCAAATGGAGCACTGAGATCCAACAGGACGAGCACAGATACAAGTCCATTATCTGAGGCCATGAGAATATCATTAGTGACTTTCACCAGAGCTGTTTCAGTGCTATGATGAGCTCTAAAGCCAGACTGAAACTCTTCAAAAAGTTCATTATGGTGTAAGTGATCGCAAACTTGTTTGGCAACTACTTTCTCAAGAATTTTGGATAAGAAAGGAAGATTGGATATAGGTCTATAATTGACCAAGTCATCTGGGTCAAGAGACGGTTTCTTAAGCAGAGGTTTAATTACAGCAACCTTAAAAGCCTTTGGTACATATCCCTGTAACAGAGATAGATTAATCACATCTAAAATGGAGGAGGAGATCAAAGGGAATACCTCCTTAAACAACCTGGTTGGAACTGGATCTAACATACAAGTTGAAGGCTTAGATGAAGACAATAATTTTGCTAATTCAGAAAGTTCAACTGGATCAAAGCAGTCTAAATCCGGTTCAGATTCCATGACTACCTCAGGTACAATCGCGGATAGAGGAGTGCTTATGATCTTATTTTTAATAAGATCAATCTTATTTATAAAGAATCCCATAAAATCATTGCTGCTAAGAGCAGGTGGAATGGACGGTTCAACAGAGCTATGGCTCTGGGTGAGTTTGGCAACTGTATTAAAAAGAAATCTAGGATTATTCTTATTCTCCTCTATTAATGAGGAGAAGTATGCTGCTCTTGATTTACAAAGGGTCCTCTTATACAGCAGTAAACTATTTTTCCAGACTAGGAAGGACTCCCGCAGGCCTGTGGAGCGATATTTTCTCTCCAGTTTCCTAGCATTTTGCTTCAAAGTGCGTAGCTCTGCATTAAACCAAGGAGCAAGCTTTCTATTTTTAACGATTTTCATTTTCAAAGGAGCTGCGCTGTCTAAGGCAGTACGCAGAGAACTAGCAACCCCATCAACAAAATCATCAACCTGTGAAGGGGAATAAGCTAAGCTTTTGCACTCTGCAGCACTGCTCAGTGACACAGATGAGAGAGAAAGTGAAGCAGATTCTTTAAAATGTATAACTGCACTATCTGATAAAGATCTACTAAAATTGAACCTTCTTTTGGGGGAGGAGAACTCTGTTAAAGTAATTCTGAAGGTTATTAGAAAGTGGTCAGAGAGGACAGGGTTGTGAGGAAATACTGTTATGTCTTCACATTCTATGCCGTATGTCAGCACAAGATCCAAAGTATGAAGATGAGAATGTGTGACTATTCACATTTTGAACAAAGCCAATAGTGTCTAAGATAGCGTTAAAGGCTGCTCTTAAAGGAATAGTACACCCAAAACATGATTAGCCTTCATTTTCTACTCACCCCCATGCTGAACAACACTCTGGAGTACTTTTTTGATATCTCAAATATGTCTGGAGATCTGGGAGGCTTCTTGCTGTCTGCTGACATTCAAATAATGGCAAAGAACTCATGCTCTTCCTCAACACTGAAGTCCTCAGACATTTTTCTTTCGTTGTTTCTTTGTTTGCACAGTTAAACAGCAAATTTCTTCCTTTACGCTTGCATTATCGGCAGAGCAGACGCTGAATGCGCACTTTCATCTGGTTTGGTCTGCCGCGGTTTCCGTAGACTCGTGAACGCGCTTTTAGGAATTCCTATACACTACTGTTTATGCTCTAATAACATTCTAAATTACTACTTTTCGAGTAAATTATGGACGCTACCCACTCAGGACACTTGGAATACATTTGACGAGCAGTATGGAGGAATATTGACACGTTTTTTGTGGACTTTTATGGACCTTTCTGCCTCGGGCACCATAGACCTCCATTATTTGAATGTCAGCAGACAGCAAGAAGCCTCCCAGATCTCCAGATGCATTTGAGATATCAAAAAAGTACTCCAGAGTGTTGTTCAGCATGGGGGTGAGTAGAAAATGAAGGCTAATCATGTTTTGGGTGTACTATTCCTTTAAGCTATCGCCTTCAATGTCAGCATGGATTTTAAAATCTCGCACTATGATGACCCTGTCAGTATTTAATACCAAATCAGAAAGGAACTCTGAAAACTCATCTAAAATTTCAGAGTAAGGACTTGGTGGACAATACAAAGTTACAAAAAGAAGAGGTTTTCTTGCTTTGAAATTTGGATCAGGGAAATTAAGGGTTAAATGTTCAAAAGAGTTGTAGGTATTAACTGTTTTGGGAGTAATCAGTAAGTCAGACTGAAAGATTGTTGCTACTCCTCCTCCTTGCCCAGATGTTCTGGGTATGTGAAAATTTAAATAGCTTGAAGGAGTTGCCTCATTTATGCTCACATAATCCTCTTGCTGCAGCCAGGTTTCTGTAAGGCAACATAAGTCAATGTGATTATCACAAATTAGGTCATTAACTAGCAGACTTTTAGAGGAAAGAGATCTTATATTAAACAGACCACATTTAATCGTTTTAACTTTTTCCCCAATAGGAGTTATTTTAATTAGATTATCATGATTTATTCCTTTGGGAATATTTGCTAATTTATTAGATTTTGGTCGTGGGCAAGACACTGTCTGGATGGAGTAAAGAGTGGGTAACAGTAGAGAAGCTGCAGAGATGTGTGTTAAACTACAACTCTGCTTCCTGGTCTGCACCCTGGGTGGTCAGGGTTTTGGAGGACTAATAAATATGGCCAGATTCCTAGAAAGAAGAGCTGCACCATCCAAAGTGGGATGGATGCCGTCTCTCCGAATCAGACCAGGCTTTCCCCAAAAGGATTGCCAATTATTAATGTAGCCCACATTGTTTTCAGGACACCACCTAGACAACCAGCGGTTGAATGACGACATGCGGCTAAACATGTCATCACTGGTCTGATCAGGGAGGGGACCAGAGAAAAATAAGGAGTCCGACATTTTTTTGACAAACTTACACACCGAAGCAACACTAATTTTAGTTATCTCCGATCGGCGTAACCGGGTGTCATTACCGCCAGCATGAATACCAATCTAACTGTATTTAACCTTATCCTTAGTCAGCAGCTTCAGGAAGGATTTGATGTCGCCCGTTCTGGCCCCCGGCAAACATTTGACTATGGTCCCTGGTGTCTTTAATGCCACGTTTCTGACTATGGAGCTGCCAATCACCAGAGTGGGCTTCTCAGTGGGTGTGTCACTGAGTGGGGAAAAGTGGTTAGAAACGTGAACGGGTTGGTGGTGACCAGTGGGCAGAGATCCACGACTACGCTTTCTGCATACAGTTACCCAATCGCCTGGCTGCTCAGGCACTTTTGGAGGACAGCTACGTGGGGGGCCTACTTTAACTCCTGGATGTTCAACAGCCTGAAGCCTGGATTCTAACTGTGACACCCTCACCTCCAAAGCTACAAGAATACTACACTTATTACACATCCCATTATCACTAAAGGAGGCAGAGGAATAACTGAACATCTGACACAGAGAGCAGGAGAGAGGAGAGTAAGAAGAAAGAGTTGGAAACGAGTCAAGGGGGGAGAGAGAGCAGCCATAGCAATGCTAAGCTAGCGCTAGCCTAGGCTAGCTACTCCTTGCTATTAGAAATCAAACCGTGTGAAACTGACAAGTGCTCAGTAGAAAAGTGCAGCAGAAGGCGCCATGTTTTAAAGTAGTTGTGGTCAGTTAGAGTTACTTAGATACAGAGATATTACAGAAAAAATAACTTCAGATGGAGATCCTCTGGACAGCTACAACACTCAGTTAATCCAAACAGGAAGTGAACAGGCCCAAACAGGAAGCAATTCAGCATCAAGCAGCCAGTTCTTCTGAGCCCTTTATAAAACCTAAACCTAAATGTCTGTAAATAATTATGTTTGTTAAAAATGTAAAAGAAAATGTAAATGCAATGTAAAAAAAAATGTAATTGTGATGCAAAAAAAAATGAACAAATAAATAACCCTGCTCATAGCCTGCACCTTGTAGTGGTGAGTGGGCTTTCTACTAAGCCAGGCTGTCTTTGTTTCAGATTGTTTTTACATGAGTCAATGTTAAAGAAGACTTTTTCTTTTACTGCCATTGGCTGTCGGACATGAAATCACAGATGCTTTTGTCATCTTGTCTGCAAATATAATATAATATATATAAAAAAAACTACTGCTATATATTTATATTAATACGAAATATCCCACAAAATAAATACATTCCTACATTCAATGACAAAAAATGTGTTTCATAGTTTGTTTTGTCATCCATTCACTTCAAGATTTATTTCTTAAGTTTTATCTATTTTCACTGCCTGCTTATCAAGATCGATTTTATTGTACTATTAGTTTATTTAATAAGAAGTATTTATTTACATATAAATATAAATATTTACTTCAGGATTTATTAATTTAAAAACACATTCATTTATTTGTGATTTTTGTTTTTTAGATTGGTATGAAAAATAAAATAACTTTACAAAATAACAATATCATTTTTTGTACATAAATAAATCTTGAAGTAAATACATAACACAGAAAAAATAATCTGAATTAGAAAAACAAAAATTAAAAAAGGTATATATTATTATTTTTTTTCTTAAATGGGTAGATTATATTGATTTGATGAAATATGTATTAATAATTTACCTTTAAATTTGTACCTTCCATGGTTATGGAGCTCCATGTCAAATATTATGGTCAGAATTTTGCCTCGACTGATCAAGGAAGCCACCCTCTGTATTCGGATCAGAGTACAACCACATCTAAATAATGTCTTTTTTTTTCTTGTTTCTGAAAACACATGCATAAAGTAGTTTTTGAAGTAGTAATTGTAGTAATTGTTTTACTAGAAACTACAGAGCAGAATGAAAAACAACAGGCTTTTATAACATTTTCTTGATTCCTGAACCTGAACCTAACCAGTTTTGTCCTCTCTGCTTCTTAGGAATAACCTGACTGAATCCTGGAACTCTGGAAGAGTTCTTTCATCTGCTACAACCTGTTTGCTCTCAGTAGAGCATTGGATGATCAACTGGTCTGAACCTGCCTGCCCGCTCTCAAGAAGAGAATTGGAGAAACCTCTGATCGGAACACTTGAAAGTCTGAAGTCAAGCCCTGCCACTGTCAAGCCCTCTGCTCACCTTCAGCCTCTGGACCCTCCTGGTTCCCTCCCTCTGCCGCTCAGCCTGAACCACAGAACAGGTACAGATCCTGCATTATTCCACAAACAACTGAACCTGGATCTCAGCTAACCGAACTGTCCCTTTCTGCAAAGAACCCTGTTGTGACCAGTCCTGGACCTGTCTTTCAGAATCAGTCTTTGTTATTCATTGTGTTAACAATAAACTGTTGAACCTTTCTTCCGTGTCTGAGTGTGTTCAGCATGTGGGTTAGGTCCCTTAATCCCACCATGACAGAGAGTGTAACTTACAGTAGCTCCAGAACTTGGTCTGTCATCCTGCAGCTAGTGTTGATACAAAACTTTCATCTCATTTCTGGGTTTTCGACTTTCAAAAACATACGTTATAGTAAATAGTGTGCACTGATTTCTCTTTCATGCTTTGCTGAAGAACCCTAAACAGACACACACTCTCTGTAAAAGCAGCTAGATCATCTGTAAATCAAAGCATTTTCACATTTAAATGGTTCTTAATTGATAAAAATGTAAACATGTGCAAATTTTAAGTTTAAAGCACTAAAGGTTTGCAGGTTACTTTATACATAAACAAAGTGTAACTCGTGAAAGTTCAGCCAGATTATTAGACACAATCATCACATTAACCTGAAAGATTTAACACAATAGTTTTTGACATCTTTTCTGGGTTTGTTGTGTTTTTAAATATAGCTGCTACTGAAGAAACTATACTTTTCTGAACTCTAGTCAAATGCCATTTCTTGGTGAGCTCAAGATCAAGTCATACAATCTGTATTAATGGTAGGAAACAATGTGTGTAATATTTGCACTGCTGGTGCTCTGTCTATGTGGTTTTGGTTGAAATCCTTATACAAAATAGCTGCCAATCGGTCTGTATCTGCTGTATCACTTATAAGATCCATTATACAAAGTTAAACTTTTATTAGAAAACTGATATAATGCTATGACTACCTCAACTGATGAATCTAAGGTGTGTGGGTTGATTTTAGTCCCCTTGCTGGTCAGTTCACAAAAACAGAAACAATGGTAATATTACGCAGCCTTGTTTGCATCTAAGAGCATAAAAGAGCAATTAAGGCAACATGCAAATATCCTGCCTCTCACATTTTCACCATGTGTTGATCCATCTGGAGCACGCAGCAGACACAAGCCTGTCTACCATGTACTTTTACTGCAAAGGCACAAAGACATGTTCAGTAGTTAAAGGCTCTAATGGCAAGATGCTTAGTATTTTTCCCTCTTATATATTTGCATTTCTAATTAAGTTTCAATGTGTCCTTATACTAAAAAGCCTAGACCTACATTACCACTTGTTGAATTTCATATAAAACACACAATCTACCAATAAACTAACATCTAAAATGCAAGGAAGTGTCCTGTTTCACTTTGATTATGTTCTTTATTCTTGTATTCATGATAAGAGCTGCAGGGACTGATGTCGGCACGCCATGTGCTGCAACACAAATTAATTAAACACGACTCTGGGTCGTGATAACACATGTCACGTTGGATTTCAGCTCCAGAGTCTCCACGCTGGGTGCAGGGCCTCGTCTAATTATGGAAAAAGTTGTCAAGGCGTTGGCGTTCTTGCTTGATATCTACGCGTGGTACCCGCCTGAGAAACAACAGGCTGTCGGAAACCTGCGCCCACCAAAGCCTTTCAGGCTAAAACCTGTGCGACGTGCAGGCCTCTTGTTCTGACTGTGAGACAGGGAACGTCTATCTGAATTATCTCCAGAATAATTCACAGGGGAAGGCTGAACAGTCAGAAGCTGCTGAGCAGAGGGGGTTTCTTAATAATGGCCCTCATTCCTGTCTACCACCAGCCATGCAGAGCACTGGATCAGGGAATAGGGTCACCCCATCTAGCGACTATCCTAGAATAAAACTAGAGCATTATATAAGGGTATTTCATGAGCAGCACACACTGTGAAACATTAGTGTTCTACCTTCCAGAGGGGTCATTCTGTCCTTGTCAGGTTTTAGGGGGGGGGGGGTATATGTTCAGGCCTCTAATTAGCTGAACTAAGTAGGACGTGAAGAGACTGTAAATGCTGAGGGGAAGAATTCACTAAAAGGACAAATGACAGGAAATGAAAACAAAATATGGGACGGAAAGAAGCAGCTGTTGGAATGAATGTCAGACACATACAGATGTTTTATTTTCTTTTTGAACTTGAAATTTAGATTTAAAGGTGCATAGTCATGTTATATGTCTTTACAGAAATGACCAAAAATGTTTAAATCTTGATAAAATAAGGTCATATACTCCAAACATACATCACAATAATGTTTACATAGTCTTTTTTGAGCCTAAATAGAATTCAAGCACTGGCCAAACAAACAGATATAAACAGATGTGTCGCCATCTGCTGGCAGTACTGCTAAACTATCCGAAAGTCAGATGGTGACTACTAAATAGAGTCCAAACGTCCTGCATAGCTTACAGTAAGGCGACAACGTAATGTGGTCAAAGACCAACTAATATTGATGAAATAAACTGATCAACAGCGACTCTCAGTTATAGTCAATCATCCCAAGAGCCTCCTATCAGAACATCTAGGAGAAAGAAAATTCCTGTTCCCAACAAACGGCAACAGCGACGCAGAATTAACACAAGAACCCATCCATAAATCAATCTATTGATATTATAATTTGTACCATAGAGACTAAGAACAACATCGCCATCACTAGTATCTTTATTTATAATGGGGGTCAGTGACACCTCCATCAATTTAGCATCTGAACCCTTCTGCAGCTCTAGCATCTACTTCAGTGAACACCAACATTCATACGTTCATCCCAGCACTTTTCTTGTATCTAAATTAGATACAAGAGGAAAATTAGTTGTATCTTGTATCTAAACTGCAATTAATGATTATTTTGCAAATCGATTAATCTGTCGATAATTTTTTCGATTAATAATCAGATAGCCAAAGTTTCCTTAAAGAAGAATTTTTACCAAATTAAACCGGGTGAAACTAAAACGATTACACTTGAGGAGTTCTGGATAGAGCAGAGTGACATATGAAAAAGCCTTTTTTTATCTTAAATTTAAAATATATATATATATATATATTTTATTTTATTTTTTTACAATGTTGATATAATTGTAGCTAAAGGGTTGGTGGATCTGTCACCTAAAGGCATAATTTACAGCCTCTAAACTCCAGTTAACGATTAATCAATTACAAAATTAATTGATGAATATTTCAATAATCGGTTAATCATGATTAATTTGATTAATTGTTTCAGCCCTAATCTAATTAGTTTTTGCATTTGTTTTTCCAGACTGGATCTCGGACTTTTCTTCATTTTTTCCAAACTTTGCTGGGGCTAATTGGCTTAACCGCAATAGGCTGCTTCCTTGTTTACGTTTTGCACACATGTGCTTTACCATACCTCCTTTGTTAATGTAAATATACACAAAGTCAGCCTGTGTTTGACACCAATATATATCTTCTTTATCACTTAAAACTGAAAAGTAATTATTTTAAGACAATTTTCATGTCTTTCCACATATCCCTGATTACATTACATGTGTGCTTTGTTGAGGCGGTTTGGTTAGTTTTCATGCTGGAAGTTTTGCCTCATGTCTCAGTTCTTCTCTAGCCTTTGAGGGATTTTATTTTGGGGATGTCTGAATTTTCCTCAAGGTCCCTGCTGAAGAAACAGCCCAAAGCATAACTCTGCCATCACCATGTTACATTAATGAGATTTTCAAACGTGAGCCTCAAAATATTAGTTTATTAACTTAATTTTAATTTGACTACAGTGTTATTCTTGACCTGCCATTTTGTTGATAATCATGTTGGAGGCCTTTGCAGAAAAGCAGGATATATATTAAAAATGAATTATACATCCTACAGACATGTAATGATCTCACCAGCTTGTAAGGGAAACTGGTTTTGCTGGGCTTTATTGAATAATAATAATTATTGAACTTTATTGATCTCACATTGGGAAAATTTTATCCATCCCCTCGAAGAGCAGTGGGCTGTCATTGTGCGGCGCCCGGGGAGCAGTGTGGGGTTAAGGGTCTTGCTCAGGGACCCAGAGTGGGAGTCTGTGGGAATGGGGCTCGAACTCAGAACCTCAGGATTCGAAGCTCTATGCCTTAAGGCTGTTTTTTTTTAAATAATAATAATACTATCATAATAATAGTAATGTATTCTAAATAAAGGATGAGTGTTAATTTGAAAAAGGCATCTCAGTAATTCCCTTTCTATAAAATTTCTATAAAATTATATAAAACCTTTTGTTACCTTATAGAATTCCAGCAAAAACTTACTGATGTTAACAGCTGAATTAAGACAGAAAATGACAAAGTTTAGTGCTTCGGATAATTTTTAAAGGTTCTTTATACACTAGTTTTCGAAGGTATGAAGCAGAGATCAATTATATCATGATTCTTCTTTCAACTCTGCAACATTCTGCTTTTTGTAAAGGAAGTAATTCTTTGTACAGAGCCGAGAGCTGCCAACTTAGTAAATGGAGATTTTATAGATTTTGGAGGCAAACAAACACCAGTTTATGTCTTAATTGAGTTCTTTATCTTTTCTCATTGTAAATGTGTTTAGTTGAAGAAGAGCACCGGAGAGTTGCATGCTGGCTGCATTCCCTTCATGTTTACTCGTTGCACTTAACAATATGTTTCAACTTTTCAGGCAGCCACCATCAGCTCCTGTAAATGTTGCTCTTTGTGGCTGAGAGGAAAACAAAGAGAGCGGTGCACAAGTGCTCAGAAAATCCTTGAAGTCTTAAGCTTGCTGCATAGTGTCCAGTGGACACAATTTTAACAACTGTTTGTAGTTGCCTGGTATGAGTATTTACAGACTCTTCTACCAACATTAAAATCATTTTATGTCTAATGAATGGGAACTTATGTGTGTACCCCCCTTTAAGATTTCTCTTCCTGATTCTCTCCTGAGAAGAGATCCCTCAAAGCAAACTTTTTAAATAAAACTTCATAATGTTTTTATATTAAATAACTATAAGACATGACAACAGATTTGAAAAGAAATTGGGAGTGATTGCTTAGTGGTTAGAGCAGTGAGCTTGTGCTCTGAGAAGGATGCAAGTACCCAGTTCGATCCCTGGGAAGGCTTTGTGTTATGCAGAATGTCTCCAGTAAATCAAATCAACATATTTGTCTGGCCACATTCACTTTTATATGAGGAAAAGTGCATTTGGCACAATTTGGCCACTTTTGGCACAACAAAATCTACAAAGTCTGAGGGTTCATACAGATTTTCAAATAGGGTTTCATGGTGTTTTGCAGTATTTATTTTTGAAAAATTGTTGGCAAGGCTAAATTTTTTCACTTACTTTCTTTCACTTACTTACTACAGAAATGGCTCAGGTTACAGATGGCAGCGCTTACCACTGGGGTCGCTTCTTTAGAAAGTCGGCCCAGTTAAAGAATCATTTCTACACAGCCTGCCACATCATTACTGTACATCATTATATGTTTGTACAGGAAGAGACTTCACACTTAAAAAACAATCTGTAAATAAGTAAAAATGTCTTAAATTAAGCATGTTTACCCTTAATTTGAGCAGATAAATATGATTATCTGCCAATAGAATCAGTATTTTTATTCCTAGAATAAGATAATTAGATCATATTCACTTGAAATAAGACAACGCAATTGTTTTTTTTTCTTACTTTAAATGTAAATTGTCTTGTTCAATTGGCAAAACGTCTCACTTACCTCTTCAGATCAAGAAAAAAATGAACTTATTTTAAGAAAAAATAACTTATTTAGATTGAAATTTTTTGCAGTGCAGAGCTTCAGCTGTATCAAAATATTACAAAGCTCTTAGACCAAGGAAACTGCAAATGCACAATTAGAGAGTTAGCTTATAAGAATTAGTCACCCTGTCTTTGCTCCCATTTTATTTCCAAATCATCCCCTCATTAAATTAACTTCTTGGGAAAAGATTTGCTTTAACATGTAACAGGCTGGTATTATTAGGGTTTAACAGGCAAATACAAGAATCATACAAAATAATCCTAACTCCCTTAAGAATTAATTGTGTGCTAATTACAGCTCAAACAGCTAGCATTATAGCTACTAGGTAAACAGTTTAAATGGGTGAGATAAAAACAACTAACAAAATGTAACCTTTTTTTTTAAGATTTCTGCACAAATTGATATGCTTACAGCAGTTGTCCAATTTTTCAAAGGACCTAAAGCGTCCTGTAGCCTGCACACTTAAACTGGCCCCTGGATGGTGCTGACATTGAGACATATTGATCATGGTGACAAACTAGTCAGGGCCCCGGGCTGATTGGGGGGATTTAATGGCTCAGTGAATGAAAGAAATTGGGAGAAACAAACAGCTCTCTGAGAGCATCGCCTCAGGTGGGACGCTAAGCACTGGATCCTGACTGGTCCGTTTGGTTATGGATGCATTGGTTTCAGACCGGCCTGGATGCTGCAGTGCAAGGGCGTAGGAATATGTTTACAATTGGGGGGGACACATGTCGGAAAGCTGAGATTCGTAAATATTCAACAGAAACATATCTTAAGTACGCTACTTAAAAAAAAGGCTATTTAATCTTTTACTTTATTCCTTTATAAATGTGTTTGCAAAAATAATGCATTTAAAATGTACATAATGCATTTGTTCATAAGATGTGAGCATATCACCAAACAAAATGACTGGAGTCTTTTATTAAGCAAAGGGAGATGTCTTTCAAGGGCTTCAGCCCTTGGCATATTTAGTGTCCGCATACGCACTAGAAAATCAAAACAATTCAGTAGGCCACACAAGTGCAAAGTTTGATATGTTTTATTTTGTCAAACTTGCAATAATGGTCAAAAATGAATTTATATAGGTCGACTGACAGAGGGAGCTGACAGTGTGGTGAAGAATTATGGACAGGGCGCTTTGAAGCATCTGGTTCAAAAACGCATTCTAAATCTTTGGTAGAAATCCATCTATCCTTCCATTTTCTGTTCCTTAGTGGGGTCGGGAGGTGCTGGTGCGGGGTACACTCTAGACAGGTGGCCAGTCTGTCCAGACCTTTGGTAGAAATGGCGCCTTTAATTCCAATTTGCAGTACAGAACAGAGAAAACTACAGAGTTGTCAATGTTGTGTTAATCTGTTTATAGTCTAAAAAGAGGAGCCAGCAGTTTGAGGAAATAAAGGTGCAGAAGTTAATTAGTTGGTTAATTAGTGGTTGCACAACCAATGCGACCGCCGCTGCTAAGAATTAGAATTAATTCTCCCTGTGGTTAACTAACGATCAGGAGCGCGGCAGGTATAACATCTGTCCATTTCGGGGGAATCAAAACCATGCAAAAAATAAAAAATCCTCGTAAAACGCACACCCAGACCGGGCTAATTTCAACACAAGTTGTGTTAGGTGACTGTTACTCACACTGACGTTTCTCTTTTTTAAAAATCTGAGTAAGTCCTACTGCTGTTTCAGCCTTTTAGTTGGTGGTGGCATTGTACTGAAATGAGATATAAAAAAATATATATAAAAAAAACATTTTGGCTAGCGTGGCAAACGTCTAGAGAAAGTTAGCAGTTAAATATCGGATGAGTGATCAGACCAAGACTACGGAAGAGGATTAGGGCCACTGGAAAAAAAAAAAGTTAAGTGATTTTTACATTTTATTTCAGTTTAATACGGGAAAAAAGTCAGAATTCTGACTTTTATTTTCAGAATTAAGACTTTTTTCTCAGAATTCTGACTTTAATCTCAGAATTCTGACTTTTATTTTCAGAATTAAGACTTTTTTTCTCAGAATTTTGGATCTTAATGTAGATAGGCACCATGAAGGCAGAGATGTGGAGCACTCAGCTTCACTGACAAAGATGTGAGTTGTTTGAGATGGCCAGTGACACATTGGTGGAAAATGACAGAATTAGGCAACTTTTTACGTGCCCGAGGGGTCCCCTCATTAATGGAGGAGCAGAAGGTCATTAAAACAAGAGAGCTAGTCTCTAAAATAGACATGCCTATGGCTTGATGCTAACATGTTTGTTGTTAAACATACTTTTGTTATATTACATTTGTGTTGTGTTTTCCAAATAGTGTAGAAAATGAATGGTGGGTTTATAATGTTTACCTTTTATGAGCAGGACAGGAAGCAGAGAAGTGTAGCATTACCTCCAACTAGTTAAACTCATAATTATGAAGTTATTCAACAAATTCCTCAAGTAAAAAGGAAGTAAAAACTTTTTTATTTATTTATTTATTTTTTTTACCAGATTTGTGGATTAATTTCAAAATTATGTATTCCTTCCAAATTTCCAAATCTGAAGAATTTTTTAAACCAATATCTACATTATTTAACATTTAGTTTATGTTTTAGCAGTACTTCCTGTTATATTTCTTTATACGTATATTTACATTTTCTTGCACAGCAAGCTCAGCAGATTTGAAATTGTGTGCTTGTGTAAACACAAGTAGTCAATCTTTACTCTAAACATATATTCTGGTTATTTTTTAGGTAGACCTTCTTGTTTTTATATATCTGTATAGTCCCCCCTCCCCCCACCAAAAAAAAAACTGTAAACTGATTAGAAATATTAATCATCTGTCAGATTTCTGAGAAAAAAGTCAGAATTCTGAGATTAAAGTCAGAAATCTGGGAAAAAAAGTCAGAAAAAAAGTCAAACTAAACCAATGTTAAACTAAAAAAATATTTAAAAATCAGTTAACGTTTTTCAGTGGCTCTAATCCTCTTCCTACAAGACTAAGATGCCTAAACCAAAAAGATTCAGTTTCTATATATGAAAGTGAACTGACAACAAGACGTTATAAATAAGCAATATTCATAGCAGCATTCCCGACAGACCATTTTACCTCATTCACAAGTTTCTGACTTTCTGTATTGCTGTTTCCCTCTGAGTGCTCAAACACTCAACAGTTCACAGAGGGGAGGGGGAGTACAGTGACGTAACGCTATGCTGCGCCTTCAAAATAAAAGCACGATAGCTAAAAAATTGTCAAAATCTAATATTTTGCGGTACAATTTTTTGGGGGGGACATATCCACCTGGCTTTTATATTGGGGGGGACATGTCCCCCCCGTCCCCCCCGCTTCCTACGCCGCTGCTGCAGTGGGACAAACAAAAGTCTCTGGTAGCCGGCAGACTGTTTGACTAGTCATTGATTGTTTAAATAATGTTACTTCCCCCACAATTTTATCCACATTGCATCATATATGAGAGGATCACAACACAGTTCAATTTACCTTATTTTTCCATGTCTCTTTCACACATCTTATTAAATGTGCTTTTTCTACTGTTAGTTTTACTTTATATATTTTATAGAGCCTTAAAAAACAGGATATTTGTTTCTGAAAAATACCTATAAAAAACCACTAAGTTATATCAGCATAAACAGTCAGTAGTGAAGTCATCCTCTTATTTCAGTGACGTTAACCAACCTCTGGATGGAGCCAGAGCATCATCATACTAAGTTTGAGAGCAACAGGAAATGTAGGACTTTACACATTATTTCTTCAAGCTGAAATTTAAATATAAATTTAAATTTACAGAAATATCAAACCACTCAGAAAACATTTAATCAAAAGCTTTTTATTTATTTATTTGGCAAATTATCTTTGGATTTTAATTGACACAGTCAAAGTAACTGCCTATTACAGTACAATAAATGGTAAACCATACAAGACCTTCCTGTGTACTCTACTATTAACTGGTGCAGCATAACCAGTAATGCCCAACTTGATAAAGTACAATGATAGACACCAGTTTTACATCCCAACTTCTTGTCTCCTGATAACATTGCATATCAGTAGAAACGCTCCATTTTGTTTTTTTTTTTATTATTGAGCAGAACATCACAGTTTACATGTCTGCACAGCCGTGCAGTCCTCTGGCCACTGGTAGGAGTCAACAGTGAAGTCATCATATTCAGTGCTATAGGAGATAGAGCGGAGATGTGCTTCCTTGTCGGAAGGCTCTGGACGAAGCGTGGCCATTTTGTGGTTGTAGGCATAATCCATGATCTGTAAAGCAAGAATGTTTGGAAATTACAACACTCCCAATTTCCTGACCCAACGATTCCATTATTTTACATACTAAAGAATACACCACGATTCGATAATTTTTTTCTTACTTTACAGGCTGCACAATGTTTCAAATTCGCAATAAATCAATGAAAGCTGTAATATCGTTATGCATTTTATATGAAAAACAACAGCAGCAAATAAGAAGTACCACAGTTGTACTACACCTAATTCACTGAAAAATAATAATGCCTCTGTGTTTACGTGAGTGTGTGTGTGCAAGCGGAAAGAGGGTAGTGGAAAGGAAGCGAGGTAGGAGGGCAAAATAGGTTTAGCGCCACCGCAGCACGGGAGTCAGAATTACGTCCAGGAGGACGCGTAGATGCGTCGGATCTTCGGCTGTTGCATCGATGCAACGATACAAAACAGTTATTATTATTTACACCCCTAGTCAGCAGGGTGATTATTGGATCTTATTTTTGCGCTGAGGATCTCACCTTAGCTGCCAGGTTAAGAGAAACCTCCCTGATGGAGCTGAGAGGAGGATACAGTCTACCCTCGGCGAGGTCCTTCTCAGTCACCAGGTTGGCAAGAGCCTGTGAAAAAAAAAACACTTTTGTCAGTATAGAAGAGAAAATCAGAAAACTTTTGTCTATTATCATGTAATGAGGGATTTAGAGTAACAATTGTAAGTTACACCACCGGTCTAAGCAGGTTCAGTTGCTCACATAATATAAATAAGTAGTGATTTCAAACAGGAGATGAAAGATCAGACATTTATTGGAAAGAAAAAATCACCTCTGCAGCTGTTAAGAAGATATCCTCGGTAATATGTCGCAAGGCACAAGCGGTGACGCCAAGGCCCACACCGGGGAAGATGTAAGCGTTGTTACCCTGACCGGGATAGAAGGTCCTCCCATCGGGCAGGGTGACGGCGTCAAACGGGCTGCCGCTGGCAAAGATGCCTCTCCCCTGTAGAAGATAAATGGAAGAACACAAATGCATTCAGAAATCGGTTTTACCAGGTAAAACTAAAACTTTTCCTCTTGAGTTCTGAATACAGCATATTGACAGACGAAAACTTTTTAAAATCTTAAATGTTTTTTTTTTTTTTTTTTTTTACAATTTTGATACACTTGATCTAATCGGTTGTTCTGTCAGCTAATGGCATATTTTAAAGTCTCCAGTTAACGAGGAATCGATTACTAAATTAGTTGATGATTATTACATTATTCGATTAATCACGATTAATCCAATTAATTGTTTCAGCCCTAATTGGCACATTGTAATGCTAATATTAACAGTTTAAGTGTTTAATCCTTGACGATTTGCATTAAGATATGAAATGGTGGTATCTGAAATTCAGCCGTGCAGCACCGAGTACCTCTGTGAATGTGTAGCACTGCTCAGCAGTACATTCAGCCTTGCTGGTTGGGTTGCTGAGGGCGAAGATAATTGGTCGTTGATTGAAGGAAGCCATGTCCCTGATGATCTGCTCAGAGAAAGCTCCCGCTACAGCTGCAACACCTGAGATCCAACAATATTTCAGTTAATTCTGATCAATATGTTTTATAGAAAATTTGGGAATTGATCTCTGTTGTCACCATTTACTAAAAGTGCTGTTTACCAATGATTGCTGTGGGTTTCAGATCCCGGACTACATCCCCCAGGTTTCTCATCGGAGGATGCTCATGGGCGAATCTCTCCTTCTCGTGGGTCAGGTGGTCTCGACCCTATGGATGCAGAATGAGGGGAGCAAGATTGAAAATATCCCAAAATCTGATTAAACAGTTATAATGGGAGAAATATAGGGGCATAGTTTATCTACACAAACTGTTCTCTTTGTCATCCTGTAAAACGAGTGGTCATAAGGAGACCCATTGATTTAAAACGTACAAGGTAGTCCGAACAATCCTTAAAATCCTTTGAGCATAAACTCCCAGGTTGCCAAATACATCTTTATACTTATATCAACCATAAAGCCACCGTGGTTTTTTATTATGTCTACAAATGACTTAATTATTGAACTTAGTTACTAAGGAAAGTGGTACAGAAGAGGATTAAGGCTTTCGAAAAAAAAAAAGTCCTTGTTAACGATTCATGGCCATCGTCAATGAACCCGGAGCCAAGTTCAAAGTCACTTAAATCCAACATGTTCCTCCAGACAGCTAATTCTCCTCCTGCATTTCATTTTCCCATCTGCATCGAGTTAAACTCAAGTCGTAATTCTGAGATCAAAGTCCAATTTTAAGATTACATTTAACAGCTGGAATTCTCAGACAAATTCTAAGATTTCAGAATTGTGAGAAAAAAAATGGCAGAATTCTCAGGATTAATTCTAGTATTAAATTTTTAGATTTAATTTAAGAATCTTGCCACAATTCTGAGATCAAAGTCATTACTCCAAGACTAAATTTAGAATGCTGAGAATTTAGCAATAATTTTAAAAGTCTGCATGGTAAATGGTATGAATAAAAAATTCTGAGAACATTTTAGAATTATAAAATAAAGCCAGAAATCTAACATTAAAGTTAGAATTCTGAGATTATAGTCAGAAAATTCAGAGATTAAATTCAGAATTCTGAGCTTAAAGACGTTTAGTTGCAATATAGACAGTACCTCAGTTAATGTTGTAAGAGATAGCACTGCACTTTACAATATTTCCCTTTATGTTAAAAATCTGAGCTGGAACAGATCCTTATATCATTAACATCAATATGTGAAGAACGTCGATCATTAATATGTTGGTTTAAACCAATCTGGCTCTTGCTACAAAAAAGGAACTTAAGGCAAATCCTAAAAAATATGATATTGTCTGCTTGATTTGTTTTATTCATGACTGTCTGTGAAAGTGTGTGTTTGCAGGCCAAGAAAGACACCTTGACGATGAGTCCCTTTGAATCAACCATCCAGATTTTTTTCAAGCTTTCCTCCTTATAGAGTCCCTCCTTCTCCATTGCCATGGTGATGAGATCAGCAATCCCCATCGCTGCCTGGGAGCAACAGTGAGGGGAGGGAGAGAAAAGCAGAAGAGAAAAAGGTTTATGTAAACGGAACGCTCTGGGTGAACTGTAAATGTGTTACAGGTGTTAAAAAAGCTCATATTTCTGCTCAAATTCTTGGACAAATAACTTTTTAAAAAAATATAATCTTAACCAAGATTCTTTTTTAAGTAGAAAAAGTGATGCCCTTACCTCTCCCGCTCCTTGGAAGACGACGGTGTGGTCGCTCATTTTGCTTTTGGTGATACGGAGGGCGGCGATCAGTCCTGCTACGGCTACTGCTGCTGTGCCTGAATACATAGAGCTGCATCAATCAGATGTTCCTAGAAATCTAAACATAGTTTATAAAACTAATCTTTTCTTGGCTTTCAATACAAAAGAAGGAATCCAGTCAGAAATAAAAACAACTGCAGTGTTAATACCGTACCTAAAAAGGCAAGGAATGTTATCTGCTGAGGGAAAATCCTTGGAAGAAATTGCTGTAATTTAGCAGTGCCGATATCATTTTAAAGATATAAAGAAATGTTTCTAGAGGTCATCAAAGGTCAACCAGCCCCCCCCAGGTACTGCTCAGGCCACTATTACAGCAAGCTGGGCTCCGATAGTGGCCTTCATGTCTTGTGCATTGTCAGGTCACATCTTTCTCTTTCCAATACCTCAGGTTTACCTGTAGATTCAGCTCAGGTTAGTGTGCCGAGCCGGTTAAGAACCGTGATTCCATGGTTCTTAAACCAGGTACTGGTAGGTTTGGCGCTGTGGGCCAAGTCCTGTTGGAAAATAAAATCTGCATCTCTATAAAGCTGGTCAGCAGGAAGCATGAAGTGGTCCATTTTTTATTTTTTATTTAACCTTTATTTAACCAGGAAGTCCATTGAGATTGAAATCTCTTTTTCGAGGGAGACCTGGCCAAGACGGCACACCAGTTAAAATACAAACAGAAATACAACATAGACAAAATCTCACATAGAGGAAAAGACAGGTCACATAGGGCAGTTACATTTTTGAATGACATGACATTTTAACATGGCCTTAAATTTATTCAATGGGACTAGATCATTTAAATGGAGCAAGTTTTGCAAATTATTCCAGGACCATGGAGCAAAGTAAGAGAAGGATTTCTTCCCCAGCTCAGTAAAAACCATTGGAATCTGGTAAGAGCGCCACCTGGTGGAACGGAGAACGGAGTCCATAACCTCCTGGTAGCAACTGTGTTGACCTTGGACCTCAGAAAGCACAGTGGACCAACATCAGCAGATGAGATGGTGCCTCAAACCATCACTGACTGTGGAAAGGTTACAGTGGACCTCAAGCATTGATGATTCTGTACGCCTCCTCTCTTCCTCCAGACTCTGGAACCTTAGAGTAATGTAACTTTGATCTTTGATCAGAGAACATAACTATGGACCACCCAGCTGCAGTCCATGTCTTCCATTCATCAGTGCCTGGTTGACCTTGAAGCACTGACTTCAGCTGCAGTCCACTCTCTCTGAACTTCCCCACATTTTGAATGGGTTAGCTTCCCAATCCTCTCCCTGTTGTGTTATCTCCATTAATTTTATCCTTTTTTTTTCCTATCACATCTTTTCCTTCCCTCTCTCTTACTGTGATTTGACACAGAGCTCTGAACAGCCATCCTCTTTATTGATGATCGTTTGTGTCCTGACCTCCTTTGCTTGCTGTCAGTGGCCGTCTTTAGGACAACTGTCAGCTCAGCAGTCAGGCCCCTTCATGGAAAATGGAAACCATTTAAAGGCCTTTCATGGTGTTTGGAGTTAATCAGCTCAGAGTGAGACATCAGGCATCTTTAATATTGAACTTTTTCACAGCATTTCAGTTTTCTGAGATGCTGAAATTTGGGGTTTTCATTGGTTGGCAGTTATAATCATCTAAATTAAAAGACATGAAATATATATCAGTCCGTGTGTAACAAATAAATATAATATACCACATTCATTTTTGGAATGGGATTACTGAACTTGATCAAGTTTTTCATGATATTCTAATTTTATGAGCAGCGCCTGCATTTTGTGAAATGTTCCACCAACAACAAAACACTACATGAAGTTGAACCTGTAGTTAATCCAAATCTAATAATGCTATGATTGAGCATTTATTGCCTTACTTTAATCAAACATGTCGCGTCAATGCAGGATTGAACTTCTTCCTCTCAGCTCAAGTTGGCTTATAAATGGTTTTACTGCAGAAAATCAGACTTTCTGATAGCTGTTTCTAAAGTGTAACCCCCGATTGTGGTGATAAAACAAAACTGTTAGCATCGGGGCTCGGGATTTAATTTTCAGTTACCTTGGATGTCATCGTTGAACGTGCAGTATTTGTTGCGGTACTTGCTCAGCAGGCGGAAAGCATTAATGTTTGCAAAGTCCTCAAACTGAATCAGGCAGTCCATTCCATACCTGCAAGGAGAGGATATGAGTTAACTTTAATCCACGCTCCTGTCAGCACACAGGGAGAGAAAAACAGATGCTTTTACAAATCACCGAGTCCACAGGATGGTGCTCTCACTCAACACCGGACAGCAACTTGGGTGAAGGGAGCAGATGTTGAACTTTACCTTTTCATTGAACATAGATTTATGGAAATGCGACATTGATAAATGCAACACAGACTTGTCATTTGAAAAATCGGCGCCTAGTCCCTCTTTTATGACAACAACCAGCAGGAGTTTCAACAGAGGAGGTCAAACACCCAATAAAAACCCAGAAAACAAACATCTAATTTAAAGGAAAAGAGCCAAAGCAGTAAACCAGCAGCCTTCTTTTTTGTTTACAACTTTGCTGTTAGACCACCATCCACACCTAACCGAGTCAAGCAGAGAAGTAAATACCTGTAAGCTTTTCGTAAAAAACAGAAAATCAAGCCTAACGTTATGAGTCTGTAACTTCGATTTATTGACAACGTGAAGGGGTCCCAGGTTTTCAAGCCTTTCAACAGATGTAGCGTTAGCTGAGGAATTTGCTGGATGTTTGTGATGCAGAAGCAGCTCCTTGATCTGTAAAGATTTTCAAATTAAATAGAGAAAAACAAAAGGATTCTCTTCTGTCCTTTCGTTTTATTTTTTTATTTTTGTTATTGTCATTACACTGTCCCAAGTAAAGAGTAATGAAATGAACTCTCTGCTTTTAACCCATTCCCTTGGGGAGCAGTGGGCTGCCACTGTGCGGCGCCCGGGGAGCAGTGTGGGTTTGACGGTCTTGCTCAGGGACCCAGAGTGTTAGTCCATGGGAGTGGGGCTTCAACTCAGAACTGCAATGCGCAATGCCCTAACCACCATCACTCCCCTACAATTTTATCATACAAGCTTCTGTCTTTTCTGTGATATGAAATATGCAAAATCACCTTTCAAGTCGCAGGGAAGCGGCTGTTCCAACTGTTGCATTTTCAACTTGGTGGTGCCCGACTTTACACGAGTGAATAAAGTGAATGTGATTGGTCGATTATCAAGGGGGCTGGGATTGTTGTGGAAGCACCTTGCTAACCAGTTAGCAACGTAGGGGTAGTAGGTTCCCAATGGGAAATTCCATTGGGACCAAGCAGCACTAAAATTGGTGACTTAGAAACGACACTGTCAAGGAACGCTATGAAGAAACATGCAAGAGGAGGAGAGTTTTGTATCAGAGGTCGTGGATGAGTCTCCTCCGTCATCCATTTTTATTTAGAGGAGGAAAGCGGGGACGAACATGTTGTGGAAGAGGACGCCAGGGCGGCAGAAGCTTGGTTTGGTGTAGAACATGGGTCTTCAACGTTTTCCAGGACAAGGACCCCCAAACTGATGGCGAGATGGAGCGGGGACCCCCTAATTATATATATTGAATGAAATTGTGTTCTATCAAACTGATCCTATAGTCACTCAATTACAGATGGAGTAATGTAAGGAAAGTAATTTCTCCCTGGGATTATTAAAGTATTTCTGATTCTGATTCCTGGTTGATGGGACAGGTGTTGTGAATGAAACGGTGCCCAGCTTGAAAGAGCTCCTGTGTGTCGCTGAATGTGTGCATTGATGACTGAAAGACATCTTCTGCCTCCATTTATCTGTTTAATACAGTGTGTTTAATTCATGTTTATGTGTATTTAAAGACATTTCAATTAGTGGAAAAATTGCAGGGGGGAATATTAAATAAAGAGTGTTATCAACCAAAACTTTCGTGACCCCCATGCAGTACCTGGAAACAATTTATACATCTTAACAGACAACTGTTGAAGTAATAATCTAGAAATGATTTCTTGGACTGACCAATATCTCAGCTGGAAGAGATTAGGTAGGATGTAAACTATAAACACATGCATTTTAAGGACAAAGAAAGACATAAATCTGATTTAAAGTAAGCCACAAGCTGTGTAGGGGAAACAGCAAGCTACAGGAAGATGCTGCTCTGCTCAGATGCGACAAAAATAAAAAATAAAGTAGCTTTTTTGGCTGTATGCAAACGTTACACAGTCATATATTTAATAAATCATAACATTACTAGGAAGTTATTTATTTCAGTAAGTGAAACACAGATATGTTTAATTACACAGAGTCTGATGTTTTCAGGCCCTTATATGTCCGCTTACAGCTAACCCACACCCCATTTTACGATCACTTAAGGCATTTCTAATGCACAGAATGTGTTATATGTCTGCTTAAAGGTTGTTTATAATGTATGTTTAATCTACCAAATGCGCCTAATCACAATAAATATTCTGATTTAATCAAAAGTAAATATTATAAGAGTCAAATTTGAAACCCCACAGCCATTGCTTCGGTGACAGACTGATGGAGGAAATTGTGGAAAGGCTGAACAAACAGTAGCTGAAGCCTCTCGAGCCTCCCAGCTCTCAGAATCACAGTCAGGACCCTGGTTATCACATCCCTCCTCTTTCCATATATTCTGTTCTCCCAGCTTTACTGGATATAACCTCTGAAATTTTCTTCCTCTTTCGTTTTATAGAAACAAACTTCTTCCCCCTTTTGTCATAATGACAGGAGGAGGATGGAACAGGATGGAAATCTGCAAAAATAAAAGACCACTTCAGATGCAATAAAAACTTTACGCCCTGATGAGAGATGCCGTCTCTGGGTCATGTCAGCGTTTATTCTGTGACCTGCAGTGTGACACGATTGGACCAATAAAGATGTCGACAGCAGAGCGAACTTTCTGCCAACAACGAAGCCGTGCCGAGCAGAGAAATGTGTTTTCTATCAGAGAGAGGGCAGACGAGGGAGACAGCAACAAAGACACGGATTTATTAGGCTAAATACTGGAGCCGTAAATATTTTATTGTGTTTTGGGAGGAAAGATGCTCTATGCAGTCTGTGACACAAGAGGTCAAACAAGGTCACACATTGGCTCAAGATTAAAATACAGTCTCGAAACGTGGACTTTGGAGGGCGGCAGCCTGCAGGAGGAACAGTATTTGTTTCTGTTGCTGCGCTCATGTGGCGAATCTCTGTTCACTGGAAAAGGCTGAACTTTTTTTCTTTTAACTTAATAAGCTCAAAATAGACAGTTTGGCAGAAAACTTTACTTGCAACTGGAAATAAAGGCAAAATGAACTCATGCATACTTTTAGAGCTTTGGGTGACCACAAACAGAACGAGCGTCTGTGATGGCGCTGCTAAAACAAAGGAGCATCCTCCTGTCTCCTCTGCGCTGAAGCTCTTGGCTCTGACGCACGCATCAGTAAAGATAGGGTTCAGCTTTTTAACAAGGTGTGTGGCTTTACCAAGAACCACGCATTCTGCTTTGCATTTGCAGTCTTTATTTTGTGTCAGTGACGTTTCACTGAAGACCCTGGAACATCACAAAACGTCACTTTATATTCCTGTGACAACTAATTTAGGAAAATGGCAAAGAGCAAAGGCAGGATTTGCTTTTGTGTCTTCACTGAAGCATTAAGGGCAGGAACCTAAGCAGGCCAGGGCACACCCTGAAGGTTTTAAACACTTAGCATTACCCCTGACCACGCTCCAACAAAACAAACCAATCGCTGAGCAGCAGTGGAGGAGGGAGCAGAGACTGCAGCAACTAAAAAAGGTAGTTTTGAGTGAAGGAAACCTCTAAAAAATACAACAAAACACGTATTATGGGATCAAAGCCCCCGTGTTCAAAGGAAAGCTGTTGTTTCAGGGAGACGTAGATTTTTTTTCTGGATTACCATGAGTGTTTTCACATTTTTAGCTCATAACAAAGTCGCAGTTATCCTTTTAGAAAATGTTTCAGGAAGTCAGAAAACCCTGCAAAACAAGTGCTTTCTTCTTTTTAAGGTAACATCATTATGTTAGTGATGGTCCTAAAAGGAGGCACCCAGAACCTACCCCAGATACATAGACAGATGTTAATGTGCAGAAGCTGTTCTGAGCTTGACCAGAAGAAGAAACAAGTCAGCCCATCTCTAAAGCCAAGACTCATCTGCTTTTATCCAAAGTCTTACTCTTCCTGCCATCATCTTTATGTCATGGCTGTAGTTTATGGCTGGAAACAAAGGAGGAGCTTTGATTCTGTGCTCCATAAACAGGTCGAAGCGGACTCTAGATTACAGCAGGCATGGCCCCCAATCTGTCCATTTCTTAGGCTATCATCTAATAATTCATGAACAAAACAGCAAAGTAACGGGATTCCTTCACTAGAAGGAAAAGACTGAACCAACTCCTGATGAACTCTTTTCTAGGTGAGAACCATTGAAGTTGATCCAGATTCGACTTCTGCTACCGAGTATCTGAGTCTCCTCCTCACCTCCTATTTTTAAATTAATTACTTATCTAATATTGGAGAAAAAAATATAGACACACTGCCTCTTTCCTTCCAGGGTTGACGGGTCTCTATCACTTTAACAGTCCATCAGGGTCCACACAGGAAAGAACTAAATCCTCCAATGCTACAGTGCACTGCAAAAATGATTTAGAAATAAGTAAAAATGTCTGAATAAAGCGTATTTAGCCTTAATTTGAGTAGGTAAATAAGATGATTTGCCAATGGAATGAATATTTTTACACATAAAATTAGATATTTAGATTATATGCACTTGAAATAAGACAATGCAATTGTTATTTTCTTATTTTAAATGTAATCTGTCCTGTTCCATTGATAAAGCATCTAACTTTTCTCCTTAATTTAAGAAAAAATGCACTTATTTTAAGTGAAAATGACTTATTTATATTTCTAATTTTGTTATAATTAAACACAGGAAGGTTTTATTAATCAAAGTCTTCATATTAATCTATAATGAAGAACTATAGAACAAACATTCCAACACTTTACAATCATTACTTTCCCTTAATATTCAAATCCTCATAAAACACTAAATGCTCCAAAACAATTTCATTTCACAAATATTTAAACCATCAGGATAGTTTAAAAAAAAAATGACTTCAGTCTGTCAAAGCAATCCGAGTCCTTTCACCAAATCGAGTTTGACCGTACGCTGATTTATGATTCACCAAAATAATATTTTTTACAGGAGTACGGAGAGAATCCAGGACTTGTTAGAGCTTGTTGTAAAGGCAGCAGAGGGATCTTCTAACTGAAGAGCTGCTGGACATTATGGTTGATATGAAGGTGGAAACATTCCTCGTTTCCATGTTTGTTTAGTCTGAAGCACTGAGGACTTAACAAGTGGGTCTTTCAAGAAACGTAATCGGGTTTTATTAAATCAGAAAGGAGCGACTGAGGTGACATAAAGGGATGTGCAGAGAAACCGAGTCGTTGAGCTGGAGCTCCTTCATGACGGCCACAGGAGGACAAAAACAAAGGTCGCAGACAAGGGCGCTCTGTCCAAACACAGCTGTTTAATCTGTGTGTATATTGCAAAGTTTTTGCATGCACACACACACTCAGGGATTGTGTGTTACTTTAGTCCCTATGGGGGCTTTTGGTTAATAAATCCCTGGCCCACTCCTTTTCTCTAGAGAGCCACCATCTCTCAACACACATTATTTCTCAAATCCCTGAGCAGTCATTAAAAAAAAGAGACACATTCTGCATTCTTTCTCCTCTCCTTCCTTCCATCAACCTGTCTCCATGGTCCTCACTTTTTATCAGTGCCAAGACTTTTAAAATAGCCGATAACATTCCTGCAGAGTCTTAACATGCCAACCGGATTTGTAGGGGAAATGTTCCGATCCCCAATCCATCAAAAATGTCTTCCACTGGATGAAGACCAATGTTTATCTGAATAAACTTAAGTTCAAAGTAGCCTAAAACATATTGAAACTATAAGATATCTACCCCCTACACTGGAAAAACAATCTAGAAATAAGTAAACATTTCTTGAATTAAGTGCATTTACATTTAATTTGAGTAGATAAATAAGATGATTTTCCAATGCCAATTAATATTTTTACTCTTAAAATAAGATAATCAGAGAAAATCCACTTGAAATAAGACCATGCAATTGCATTTTCTTATTTTAAATGTAAATTTTCTTTTTCCATTGGCAAAATGTATCTGTTACTTTCTCAATGCATGAACAAATGCACTTATTTTAAGGAAAAAATTATTTATCTAGATTATTTTTTTCCCCAGTGTATAAACAATGAATATACTTTGTGATGTTATCAGACTCGGGTAACTGAAAGAGATTTGTGCAATTAATCTCTAACTGGACAGGTTCAATGTATCAGTAATCGGATGCTGATTATTCTGGCAGCTAAAAAAAATAGAAATCCAGAGCTCCTGTTCATTTATTTATAGTTTCAATGCGTACAGAACCTGCAATGTAACTAAATCAACTTAAAGGACTGGGAACACGAAACGCGACAGGAGACATTTAAAACAGGAAAGTATCTCACTAATATCTTTAAAAGCTGTATAATCTTTCTTTCCTTTTTACTTTTCATAGCTTATTGCCAAACACAAGAATAAAACAGTCAAAGTTTTGGTTAAAGGAGACCTTGTTTCACAATCCGCCCTGGTTCCTTAAGCAACAGAGCTTTGATCTAAGCCCGACTGTCCAGTGTAATATTGTGTAGAACTGAAGTAGCGGCAGACTTTAAGGTTTTTTTCCCCAGCTAGACCCAGAAAGAGTCATATTTAGCCCTAAAGGAGCTCTGCACCTAAAACCATTTTTGCCTGTTACTCTATCTTTCACTTATACACCTAACAAGCATATTCTGCTGGCTTTTGCCTTCAGGGGTCAGCCTACTTTAAAGAAGTCAGAATCTAGTGTTTTACTTAAATGATCCCTCTGAAATTGCTTTAAAATTAATTTTTAATCATTTTAATGAGAAAAAAAGAAATTAATCCTATTTTATCCTCACAAGTTGACACTCAAGAATTTTGACATCTGTATATCATGGTATCCTACACAAAAGGTAAAAAGTGACATAAGCAGCAACACTTACACTGGAAAAAAATCTAAATCAAGTCATTTTTTCTTCAAATAAGTGCATTTGTTCTTGAATTGTGGAGATAAAAGACACATTTTGCCAATAGAGCAAGACAATTTACATTTAAGATAAGAAGACGCAATTGCATTGTTTTATTTCAAGTGAAGTTTATATAAATATCTTATTTTAAGATTAACACTCATTCTATTGGAAAATCATCTCATTTACCTACTCAAATTAAGGGTAAAAATGAGTGTTGCGCCAATCTATTTTTTGGCCCGATACCAATAGCTGTGCAGCATCGGCCGATACAGATACCATACCGATACCGTCTGTCTGAAATTGATGTGTGCCTGTATATATGAAGAACTGCATACTACTTGGATGTAAAATAATTGCCATCATGGCTTTGTCAAGCTGCTGCCTACCTTTGTGAAGCAGGAAAAAGACTAATACAAAGTGAATCCAGTAAAACTTTTTATTGCCTACCTGGAATGGGGGACAATAGTTGAATAAACTTTTGGGTCTCAAAAATGGTATCGGTGCCCTACTTGTTGGTACTCGCTGATACCAATACCACCATTTTAGTGCTGGATCGGGGCCCTGCCCGATACTGGTCTCGGTATCGGTGCAACACTAGTAAATACACTTAATTTAAGAAATTTGTCTTTAAGATTGTTTTTCCAGTGTAGCAACCGCCTGCAGGTGAGTCCCTGATTGGTGGAATCGCCCCTTTTCGGTGGCTCAAAGATGGGGGAGAGGTGATAGCAAGGCATGCTAATGTTAGCAGTCTTCTATGTATGACATAAATCAAACAGGGGGACCAAAGTCTCACTCTCTGGACTAATCTGGTTTGAA
Source organism: Cyprinodon tularosa (assembly GCF_016077235.1). NCBI lineage: Eukaryota > Metazoa > Chordata > Actinopteri > Cyprinodontiformes > Cyprinodontidae > Cyprinodon > Cyprinodon tularosa. Next base: position 18,750 of record NW_024039516.1, on the reverse strand, counting down.
CAAGAAGCCAATGTAAAACAAAACAAAACACTTTTTACACATTTTTTGTAGGTTTTAACTGAAGCTCGACACCAACACACTACTTTTAATATAAAAGAGCAAAAAGACAGATTTATAGGTGATGATGACTTTATGTACAGTTGTGGAATCTGGCATAGCTAAATAAATGCTAAATAAACTGAAAACTAATAACAGAGAATAGCTGATCTGCATAGAAAAATAAATAAATGAAGAAAAAAATAAATAAATGATCTAGAAAAGCTTCACATCCTTCATCAAATTAGGGAGGTAACATCTGGAATGTATAGATCTCATTTAATATTCTGTGAAGGTGGTCAAGTTATCATTTATATTTACTGTTTTAGATAGAACATCTGTCGGAGAAATGTTGCCTAGAAGGACTTCTGACTAGAAAAAAATGCTCTACAGCAGTGAACCATTATTCTTTCAACAACAGTAAAACAAATCTACGGTTTGAGGAATGTTTAATTGTGTTAATGATGACGGGTTCAGTTTAAAACAATTTCCCTGTGGTTGTTTTAGCTAAAGCTTAGTCTTAGTCTACTAAGACTAAACCCTTTAATATAATTTCCATGCTTTGTTTTTCAAAAATGTTTAGTCCTGCTTGGTTAGACTAACTCAGCTTTTGCACAGTTTAGTTCATAATTTGTGCAGTGCAGGTTGAAAACCAACAGTGTCCCTGCTCGCTCCCACTGCACTGAATGACTGTATCACACACCTGCACTCTATTACTCATCTGTGCAGTGAAAACACTCCCAAGGCTTAAACCCTATATGCTTCCCTCTATGGCCATTGAACCAATCAGAAGGAGAATGGAAAGAAGCAGAAATAAGTGAGATAATTTCGATTTTTTTTCTTCTTTGGCTTGTCCAAGCAGTAATAAGGCATCATTAAGCCCAAACACAAGCAGTGAGCAGGTGAACGCCTCAATGATCATGTCAGGAATGTTTTTAGACAGCACAATGTGTCAGATAACAGTAGAAACTAAATAATGTGGTGAGTAGTTTAGATTCAAATGAGGCATCTGCAGTTATCTGGGGCCTGTATAGTTTTAACAAAGGAAACAAGAAAAAGAAACTAAGTTTATCTATTGTATAATTCTGTGATTATGATCTCAATATTTTCACAACAATATTGCACTGTTTTACAGAAAGCACCATATTAAGACTCCCACTTTACTGCCTCATCCTAACTCTCCCAATCTGTCAGTTTCTATTCTAGAAACATGTGATAAAAAAAAATTGGTATCTGCTTTGCCATCGACAAAAAAATTTCAATTCTGTTCTATTCCGTTTGGAGAAAAGCAGCATTTAGAGAGAAATTGTTTCCCCAATAAAAATGTAATCTCCATATCCTAATAAAGAAGGATAAAGATCCTAACAACCCAACAGTGGGAAGATTACGGATTCAATCCCTTATTAAAAATAATACCACTAATTCCACGTGTTCTCATATGATCCCCTTCTTCCACATGAAAATCTCTTAAATTGCATGTTCAATATGACTTCCCTACACCTTTAATGAATTTCACGTGATTCCCATCTTCCACATGAAAATCCCTTGAATTTCACATGTTATTGACGAATTTCATGTGATTACGATCTTCCACATGTGGGTCCATTGTCACATGTATGATGAGGTATTTTTTGCTTATGTATTCCATGTTTCTTTCGACTTTTGATCATATAGTACGACGGATTATTAGGGCAAGGCTAGAGATTTTTTTTCCTTCTATTTTGAGAATAAAGTTGTAACATTACGAGAATGAAGTCATAAAATTACGAGAATAAAGTTGTAATATTAAGAGAATAAAGTCCTAAAATTACGAGTAACAAGTTGTATTTTATGAAAACTCTTACAAGAAACACTTTCTTTCCTAAAATGAGGAACATCGAGCATCATGTGAAGTTAAACTCTGGCTCTGGTTCTACAAATAAGGAAATCCTTTAGCACCAGCATCAAATTGGGCAGAATGTCAAAGTGGACTCAGGTTGCTGTTTTTGGTGGTCTGCTGTCATATGTTGGCCGGAGCTAAAAGGTTTTCTTTATTAAATGGTTTGTTGTATGATGACTTAATTCTTGTAATATTACAACTTTATTCTTGTAATGTTACGACTTTATTCTCAAAATAACGAATAAAAAAATCTCTAGCCTGGTCCTAATACTCTGTTGTAATATAGAGAGAGAACTTGTGATCACAATTTGTTTCCACATGTGCACCACAGATTTTTTCACATATGAATATCATTAGTATGGGTTGTGTGTAGTACCTTTATTCCATTACTCAAAAATACAAAAATCCCATGAATTTAACACCTGAAAAATACATGTGAAACTCAGGTACCCCATTTGAAATCAACATGACTTAAGACTTAGAGAAACTTTGTTGTCATTTTGTACACACAGGGTGTATGCAGCGCGAAATTTCTCAAGACATTTCCATTTCTTAAAGTGCAGCAGTGATAAAATGTAAACATAGTGATCAAATATAAACATAACACTGAGATATGTTTTAGTTTGTCCAACATTCAATGTTTTTTTACCCCCGTTTTATTCAACATTAAGCAGTCTAATGGCAGTGGGTACATGTGGTAGCACATGGTATTACATGTGTTCATGTGGCTTTGGAGGTTTAATGATAAAAGCGCATGTGAAAACATGAATTACATGCGACGCACATGGTTCCACGTGCTTCACATTTAAAGCATGTGTGATTCCCATTAGAAGCACATATAATTCACCTGTGATTTACATGCGATATACATGGTTTCACATTTTTTCACATGTGAATCACATGCTTTTAACATAAAACATTTCAAATCCACACGTATACATGTGCTTCATATTTAGTAACAGATGTTAATTTGACATTTGACACCATTTGTTAATTTCACATGCGGAACATGTGTTATGTGTGATTTTGACATACATGGGATATTTGTTTAAGGGATGGATCAAACAGTAGGAGAAAAGTTTCAGAACTTCAGAAAGGCTAAGTTTTCTCTATACTGGGAGTCTGTGTAGTCATCTTACTGGAAGGCCTTAAATGAAATAAGAAACTGCATCAGAAACCATTCATCCTGAAAAGGGGGATGTTTTGACTGAAGGACTCAAACAAATTTTATTCCAGTCTTGAGGTTATTGATGATGACTCAGTGTGGAGTATTTTAGCTCATTTAGTTCTTAGAAAACCAAACATGAATATTACTTTGGAGCTTTAATCATTCATTGAAACCCTGAGCCCATAATTATTCATTTTCCGCCAATCTGGCTCCGGTGGGGAGAAAAAAAAACGAGGCATCTCTGTTCGCTGCATTTGGGAAGCTACCCGGTTATTAAAGTCGTGGCTTCCTGTTGCCAGCTGGAGGAGACCCAGACCCAGACTTCTTCTCTGCACTACAGTCTCTTTTGGTTGGGATGAGGCTTAACAGGGCTAATGTGTATCACTGTTTGTGCGTGCGGGTATGCGTGGCTTCCTGACAAACAGGCACAGACATGATGGCACGCATGGTAAGCAAGAGTATACAGAAGTTCTAATCAAAAACATGACTGCAAGAAACGCAGAGAAGAGAGCAATCAGATCAGGAGACATTATGTCTTAAATACATTTAGCTCAAAAAGAAAAGAAACAGATGGGAGTAAAAACAAATAAGCATCTAGCCAGGCCTGCTCAGTCGGCCCTCGAGGGCCGCCGTCCTGATGGTTTTAGAGATTTCACTGCTTCGGCACAGCTGATTCTGATTATTGCACTTCAGCAAAGTCCTTTTAATCAGCTATCAATGGAAATCAGCTGTGCTGAAGCAGGGAAACCTCTAAGACCTGCAGAACAGTCGCTTTTGAGGACTGACTTTGGTCAAGCCTGATCTAGACCTAATCCTAACTTTTGTTAATAGAGGTTGGTGCTGTCTTATTAAAGAAAAATAATCACTAATAGAGCAAAGTTTGATGCATTGGTATGGAATGATAAAATAGATCTTCTTTGCCTGGGAGTAACATTTTTCCAACAAAAACCTTCTTAAGCTAGCCAGAGTTTCTAAAGCATTTCATGCCGATGGGAACCCATCCCTGACTGTGAAACGGACCAGAGCTCACAGCCTGGCACAATAATAGGTTCTCGTCAGGGTACTGTTTAAACCCAGGACTGGTTGGTTTTCGTTGTCAATGTTTTTCAGGCTGGCAGTTATAACATTTGTCTTTAAAGTAACATGCCAGACAGAAGGACCAGTGCTGTAAAGTATTTACAATCCAGGAGTCCATTTTTGCCCTTAGAGTTGTTCTCGTCAGCTATGATGATGATGAAAACATTTAATTGATGAAGCTGGTTTTCCCAATGATAACGAGATGATGACAAAATAAACATTGCTCTTAGATGACAAAAAAAAAAATGAGGAGAGGCAGGAGTTTTCGTTATCAAGGCGAAGACGAAACGAAAATGTTAATTATGATTTGTTGGACAAACAAAACCAATGGCATTTCTGCCTATTGTTAATCTAATCTGTTAGTCCAAAGCTGAAGCGTAAACAAAGCTTCACCACATCATGTGTTTATTTGGCCCCTCAACATGTTAAAGACAGGGTTGGTGGTCAGATGCCACGGAAAATGAGGCATTTTTGCCAAAAGGCTAATTTTAAAACTAAAACTTACCAGGCAGCAAAAAACATCTCTTGCCCTTAGTCTAGGTAAATAAACTTCTATAGAGCAGCACATGTGATTTACATTTCTAGAAGATGACAGCTATTTTATGAATAGCAACAAAAAAAAAATCTCTCTCTCTCTCTCTCTCTCTCTCTCTCTCTCTCTCTCTCTCTCTCTCTCTCTCTCTCTCTCTCTCTCTCTCTCTCTCTCTATATATATATATATATATATATGTATATATATATATATATATATATATATATATATATATATATATATATACAGGTGCTGGTCATAAAATTAGAATATCATGAAAAAATAGATTGATTTCAGTAATTCCATTTAAAAAGTGAAACTTGTATATTATATTCATACATTACATACAAACTCATATATTTCAGATGTTTATTTTGTTTAATTTTGATGATTACAAATGACAACAAATGAAAATCTCAAATTCATCATATCAGAAAATTAGAATATTACCGAAGACCAATAAAAACAAAGGATTTATAGAAATGTTGGCCAACTGAAAAGTATGAACATGAAAAGTATGAGCATGTACAGCACTCAGTATTTAGTTGGGCCTCCTTTGGCCTGTATTACTGCAGCAATGCGGCGTGGCATGGAGTCGATCAGTCTGTGGCACTGCTCAGGTGTTATGATAGCCCAGGTTGCTCTAATAGTGGCTTTTAGCTCTTCTGAATTGTTGGGTCTGGTGTATTGCATCTTCTTCTTCACAATACCCCATAGATTTTCTATGGGGTTAAGGTCAGGAGAGTTTGCTGGCCAATTAAGAACAGGGATACCATGGTCCTTCAACCAGGTACTGGTAGCTTTGGCACTGTGTGCAGGTGCCAAGTCCTGTTGGAAAATGAAATCTGCATCTCCAAAAAGTTGGTCAGCTGCAGGAAGCATGAAGTGCTCTAAAACTTCCTGGTATGTGGCTGCGTTGACCCTGGACCTCAGAAAACTCAATGGACCAACACCAGCAGATGACATGGCACCCCAAACCATCACTGACTGTGGAAACTTTACACTGGACTTCAAGCAACGTGGATGAAGTGCCTCTCTTCTTTTCCTCCAGACTCTGGGACCTTGATTTCCAAAGGAAATGCAAAATTTACTTTCATCAGAGAACATGACTTTGGACCACTCACCAGCAGTCCAGTCCTGTTTCTCTTTAGCCCAGGCAAGACGCTTCTGACGCTGTCTGTGGTTCAAGAGTGGCTTGACACAAGGAATGCGACAGCAGAAACCCATGTCTTTCATACGTCTGTGTGTGGTGGTTCTTGAAGCACTCACTCCAGCTGCAGTCCACTCTTTGTGAATCTCCCCCACATTTTTGAAGGGGTTTTGTTTCACAATCCTCTCCAGGGTGCGGTTATCTCTCTTGCTTGTACACTTTTTTCGACCACATCTTTTCCTTCCCTTCGCCTCTCTATTAATGTGCTTGGACACTGAGCTCTGTGAACAGCCAGCCTCTTTAGCGATGACCTTTTGTGTCTTGCCCTCCTTGTGCAAGGTGTCGATGGTCGTCTTTTGGACAACTGTCAAGTCAGCAGTCTTCCCCATGATTGTGTAGCCTATAGAACTAGACTGAAAGACCATTTAAAGGCTTTTGCAGGTGGTTTGAGTTAATTAGCTGATTAGAGTGTGGCACCAGGGGCCATCAATTTTGAACCTTTTCACAATATTCTAATTTTCTGATATGATGAATTTGAGATTTTCATTTGTTGTCATTTGTAATCATCAAAATTAAACAAAATAAACATCTGAAATATATGAGTTTGTATGTAATGTATGAATATAATATACAAGTTTCACTTTTTAAATGGAATTACTGAAATCAATCTACTTTTTCATGATATTCTAATTTTATGACCAGCACCTGTATATATATATATATATATATATATATATACATTTCTTTCTACATATATTTTTTTGTTTTTCCATTTTCAAAAAACCAACATGTTAATCAAAAAAGGTAAAACTTTCTTTTTCTTTTGCAAAAAATAGGATGAAAAAAAAAATAATTTTGCGTAAAATCTAATGGAAAGAAAATTTGATCTTAAAAAAACAGTACTGCTACCTTGGAGATAAATCCTTTATGCAAAGTTACGTTTTATTTTTCAGATTTTCTTAAAGTTATAATCAAAATAAAATTTTTCCATTTTCTCTTTTGAGTTTTGAAATAGTTTTTTTTCAAATTGTGTTTTACAGATTGCATTCTCTTCACTTAAGCCTCAATCTGAGAAGAGAAATGAGAAAAAACTTAAAATTTAAAAATAGAAAATCTGTAAAAAAAAAAATTAAGTTCAGAAAGGGGAATTTGAAAAAAAAAGAATATATGAAAATAAAAGGATAAAAAAAAAATAGAAAATTTTATTAAAAGCTTTTATTCTAGATTTCCATTTACAAACATGTTGTTTCCTTCCAACAATAATGGAAGAAAACTCTCTCCATACATACACTCCCTAGGTTGCAGACCCCTGCTCTAAAGGATATACCCAGGTAGGAATGCCAGCCAGGCAAACTGTACTGAGTTGATCTGTACATACAGCGGATCACTCTAAAAAGGGAACAGCGTGGATCACAAAGCCAGGACACAGGAGAAACTAAACGGACAAAAAATACTTTGATTTTTAGAGAAAAAGTGCATCAAATTGTCGAGGTTTTAAAGATATATCAGCTCATTTAGAACATTATAAAGGGCCTCATTAAAACATCGCCATCATGACTGTTATGGTTGCAGAAAATCACTGTTGCATTATGGGTAACTTACACTACAGGCGAATTTCCACCTCCTGCATGGCAATTGGTCTGTTAAGTTTTAGGCTGAGTCTGAACCTAACTAGTCTGAAAACAAGGGGTGTAAGTCGGTCTGTTAGGAAAGGCAAAGGAATGCTAGCTGCACCACCCATTGTTTTATTAAAAACAATCAATTCTATAGTAATGTTAACGTTAAACAGAATAAGTTAAATCTGAGCTGCAAAGAGCAATAAAATCTCATGGCAACCAAAATGTCAAACTTCTTGAAAAGGAGGTAAAACAGAGTTAGTGTTGAGGTAAACTCTGAATCCCACAGCATCTGGACAGTTTGCATGATTGGTGTCTGCTAAACTGCTTAACATTTTTCTTTTAAGGCCCCACTGTGATTACCGCCCTGAAATGATGATAGCAGACAGGAGAAGGAAATGGGCAAATGATGAGTCGGTGTGATCGTCCTACCGGTCTGAAACGGCTTTCATGAATTCATCTATCAGGTCGTCGTAGGCCTGGCCTCGGATTCTCTTATGCCTCAAGCCGATGTAAAGGGGGTCCTTCAGCAGTGCCTGAATAAAAAAAAAAACAACAACACATAAGAGGAGGGTGCTCAGTATAATCCCTTTTGACATTTTAACATCACGCCGAACTCAACAAATGCAGTTCACAGCGGATCATCTGCCTCAAATAATCAGTGATTCCTTTAATGATTTATTTCAATTTTCCTACTATAAAGATGGAAGGAAAAGAAAAAAACATCCCAACATGAACCCTGACTAGTGTTTCTGCAGTTCTTGGACCTCTGTGATAATGTGAGCCATGTGTTACGGTGCTGAAAGGCTCCTCCTGGGACAGTTTCGCACCAATCTGCACACACTTCTCAGATTCAAGCAAATCCTTGGGTCCAACAATATGTTCATGATTTATAGAGTGTGGCTATTACTAAAAAAGCTGTTCGATCCTTCATATTTGATTATTCTGAAAAGGCCACGCATCACTTTAACCATGTGTCTAGATTTTAGCTGTAGGAAACAAAGTTTAGTTTGGGGGGAAACTGAGCCAAGTGGGTAAAGAAAATCTGTGGGTGGGGAGATTAATGAGATCTTTTGACCAGAAGATCACAATATTACATGGAATGACAAAGCAAAACCATGAGTGGGAGTTTATAGAAAATGGACACCACTGTGAACCATCTGGAAAGAAAAAACAACAGTTTTGACTTTGGTGGAACAAAAGGTCATTTAGACCATTTTTTTGACTGAGCCTCTCAAGACAATGGTTATGCTATGATTTAAACCATTCCATTGGGGTGCTGGCTGTATGTTTAGGCCTATTATCCTCTCAGAAAATGGATCCTCTGTTCAATTTCAAATCTTTGGCAGCCTCCAACATATTCTTCTTCCAGCATGGCCCTGTGTTTATCTCCATCCATAGTCCAATATAGTGTTCCCTCTCAACAAAAGCATCCCCGTAGCACAATGTTGCCAACACTGCATAATGATTTAGAAATTTAAGCTCCATCACTTGGATATTGTGAAGGGCGTAGCTAGATGGGTGGTCAAGGGTGGGCATGAGTGATATGTTGGTCCCATGTCTATGTAATCATCACCTCCGAAAAAGGCAGCTCCACTCCAAGACATAGGGTGGCAGCAGTGATACTCTTAAGTAAAAAGACCTGCCAAGATTGCAGTTTTAATTGTTAGGGTATAAACCATAAAATAACAGCATTGTTTAGAAGGCAAAGAAGAAGGCAAAGCAAGGTATGAGCTTCTGTTTGTGTAGTGTATTTTCCTGAATATAAGCCACGCTGACTACATTTTTTTAAAAAAATCGAAAAGTACATCTATAGGCGGCACCAGGCTATAAGCCGGTGATATCAACTGAACTGTCTGCCAATAAATCTGTAGGGGGGGTCTACATATAGCCTCTAGCGTAGGGATGCAGAAGAAAGGCAGCTCCCATTAGCTTATTGGCTCATTGCGGTAAATCCTGTCACTACCCGTCCCGTCCGTCCTGCGCATGCGCCATCAGTTCATTTGCGCATGTGCATCCAGATATACATCCGAGTCGGCCTTGATTTTATTTTGTTAAAAAGAACTAAATGACGTTTTTACCTCCCAAAAAATAGTAAGCGTACTAAAGTATATAGTGTTAAAGGTTAATAATGCATTTCCTGAGAAAATAAATGCCTTAAAATCCTTTCTGTTTGATCACTCGTCTGTTCCCGATCTGCATCGGAAATGGGATCCTGTGTTACTTCTGGGAGCTAACTTTTTCAGCTTTGGCTTTAAACACAAATCTAGTCTTTTTGAGTTTTATGTTTTCCTTTCATGGTATAGAGAGCATAATCTAAAGAAAGAAACAACTAATGTATTGGCTAAATTTCTTTCCTGACAATAAAAATTTACTTCGCCACTCTTGCAGGACATGAAGTTTCTGACTTGTGAACCTTTGTTAAGAACTGAAGCGAAGCGATAACAAAAAATTATCTTTATAACGAAACTCAGTGTTTACAAAAAACAAGAAAAAGATTTTCCGTCTAATCTACTAAATCCGTAGTGAAAGTTGAACTTACAAATAACCTTAACGGTCAGAAAACTGTTGCTCCTCCTCCTGCTCTATTAAAACTTCCAAAGCGCTGCCATGCACACCCCTGAAGCAAAACTGTGCATGCAACCTTAACTAAACACAGGACATTAAAAGGAGCCTAATTAAGTGATACAACCACAAAATATAACCAAATGCTTAATAAAATATAAAGTATATTTCAATAACTCAATTCTAATTAGATATAATGTAGAGATAAACATAATTTCTATATGGCTCTAACAACTAAATGCAGATTAACATGGCTTAATCATATTTTGCCGGACTGCTCTGAGCATGTCCCATGATGACGTCAGAAAAGCAGTTTAACGAAGAAAATGTATAAAGCATAACTGTCTCACAAAAGTCATAAAACGTTTTTTAAAGATATGTATTAGCATTCATTAGAAAGTTAAGGATAGAAATAAGTAATTTTAGTACCATAATTACATTATTTATGGACACCCGGATGTATATCTGTTCGCGCATGCACAGGATGGATCGTTCTTCTGGGACGGATCGGGTTGTGACAGGAGCTTCTACTAAAAGATGGGGCTTCATCAGCTCTTATTTCCAGCTCTGCAGGAGTTAAGCCCAATCTATTCACTGCTAGCATGTTATTGTGCTAAATAAAAATTATCTCGTTATTCTTTTATTTACAACTGTGACTTCCCCCTCATGAGGTCAGGAAAAATCCACAGAAAAGCTGCACCTTGTTATAGGCCACACTGTTGAAAGTGTTAGGAAAAAAGTAACAGCTTATAGTCTGGAAAATACTGTAATTATAGATAAGTAATAACTAAACTCATTTATTGTACGTGGTAATGTATGTATCATACATATAGTACTATAAAAAGTTATTGAAGAAACTCCCAAACTACTTTTTGAGTAACTGCACATGTGTAAGACCATCCTACCTGCTAATCCACCTTTGTGTGAAAGAATTTCCCAAATACTCTTTGGACTTATTTCTTTGTTTTACCTGCCTCTTCTTCTCATGAAATTACAATAAAGCTTGCTTCTTGTGACTCTATGCCATTATTAAATGAAACGGTGAGACTAGGAGCACTACACCCAAAGCTAACTGGATAAGTAAACACTAGAAGTGTGCAGGCACATGCGTTAGTATTAGGCAATCATCCTATGATAATCCCCCTGGGACTCAAAGCCAATAGAACTATGTCCACTATTAAAATTCTAGTCTTTCTTCAGTGATTTATTTGGAAAATATGATTATTTTACTCTTTCATTTTTTTTTTCTGTTGGTATAGTGTGATTACTGTAGATTGACCGTAAACTGGTCCAGGCGCCTATATGTTTGCGATCTTTGTGCTTTGTGCCCTGCCTGGCCATACCTAAGAACATTTTCTGGCTATGTCACAGGAAAGTCTGCTCAGTGCAATGTGCTTCGACAGTTTCTTTTACCACGCCTATCCTTGGCATGTAAGCCATGTTTACCGTCTCCACCACATGGCCTTTAACCAACTGCTTCTTCCTCAGCAACAGCTTTCTTCATGCCAGTCTTCTATAAAGCCCTGATTTGTGGAGCCAATGGCTGATAGTCAACAGACTCTTCCTCCAGTTACTCCTGAGTAACCAAGGGTCACTACGCTGCTACTTAAATAGCCTACTGAAGGGAACAGCAATATCTTGGTCGGTTTGCAGCTGTGCCATTCTTTTATTTCAGTATTGAATACAGAATAACAAGAGCTAAATCCAAATGTTAAGGTGGTATTTGAAATCCTAACCCTGCTTTAGATGCCTCTATAAATTAATCCCTGACCTGTCTTCTCATGATGCTGTTAGATCTTCACATAACACCTTCATTTACACTGAAATTACTAATGAGGTGACTTCTGCGGCCAGGTGGTTTCTAATCATTTTATTTAGGGGTATCAGAGTAGAGTAATTATAAATGCAAGTCACAATTTTTTAGATTCAATCAAAATACAGTCATTGCTTTGATTTAATTGCACATCCAAGAAGTAGCTTGTGTCAGTTTTAAGTTGCATATAAAGTTTGATAAAAAAAAAAGAACAGTTCTTACACCTGTGAGACACACAAAAGAAGGAGTTTCTCACAACCTGTAATATTTGTTTAAGGGATTACAGTATCCTACATTTGATAAACCGTTTCCAAGGTTTATCTCACATAAACATTTTGTTCCAGAGGTCTGTGAACTGCTCCGCAGCTCGTTATGCCCTACTGGCCTGGACAGATTTCATTTCTAGAGATGTCAAATTAAAGGCTTCCATGAAGATAGACAAACAGCGACCTTTCCATGGCATGGTCAACCGTCAGCACATCCAAGAACAGCTCAAAGGGCTTATTCTGGTCAACATTTATTTAAAGATGACAACTCATTTCCTGGAAAGTCCTGAACGGATAGTTAAAGGGACAATTCATCCGAGTTCATTGGTAGGCAAAGCAAGGAAATCCTTTTTTTTCCTTGTATCTCACAAGAAAACTTGTGTTTCCTTGTGAGATTATGATACAAATTAGACAGAAAAGATGCAGAGGAAAGACTAGAAACAGCCCAAAGAAAGGCTGTGGGTTCTATGGGTTCATTTGGAAACAGTGACCAAACCTGTTTAATGGCTGAAAGAGAAGAGCCCTGAGTGGTTTTAAAGCGGCCTGATCTTATTGACTCTGTGATGAGCTGTTGACATGAGTTGTCCTTCTGTCCTAGATTATCTTCTGTTAATTGACTGAGCTGTCTCTGCCATTCTGCAGGCCTCTTTCTCTCAGAGGCCATTACATCTCTCATGAGAGGCGAAGCTCTACACAACTTTTCTCAAAACGTCAGATTTAGGGATATTGATACGATGCATCATTAACATTGAGTCTACTTTCTTTGTGCTGTTGGACAAAGCTTTAGTAGTGAAGCGGTCTTTGTTAAACACGCTGCAGCAGGCATTATTCAAAATAAATGTAATCTCAGGAAGGAGTTACAGAAGGCCAGAAATCCGTAACAGCTGAGAACTGTAGCTGTGCTGACCAACCAGAGATGCACGCTGCAGTAGGATATTTTCTAAGTTAGGAACGGTACTCAAAAAAAGGTAAATAGTCATTATTTCTAGTTTCTTCTCTAAAAAGGTGTCCAGGTTAAAACTAATTTATTCCATAATAAAAGCAACTAGTCTGAACTTTAAATACAACTGGAGGCTCAATTATGAAACATACCATCTTTTTTTAATTAATGATAAAGTAATTAATTAAAAGAACTACATATTAAAAAAAAATTATATAAATTTTGTTGCGTTTCATGGGAGTGAGCTGCAATATAATACTGTACATGTGATTATGTATTTTGTTTGTAATGAAAGAACAATAAAGCAAATTAGATTTTTTTTTAAACATTATGCAGTTATATAGAACAAGCTAGAAAAAAGGAATAAAGCTGATAAGTAATGCTTTTCAAACAGATGAATTAAATATACTTTGCAATTGTAATATAGGGAAGCCCGTTTCTGCCATGTGAAAGTAAAAAAATGCCAAATAGAAAGTCATAATTATGTGATACAAAGTCTTAATTTCAACTTTCAAAGCCATAATTATGAGATTCAAAGTCATTATTTTGACTTCCAGTCATAATTATGAGTCAAACTTTGTATCTCATAATTGTGACTTTGTAACTCATTATGACTTTGTATCTCATAATTATGACATTTTAACTCATAATTAGGATTTTAACTCATTATGACTTTGAAACTCGAAATGATTACTTTAAATCTTTGAACAATTATGACTTTCTATTTGGCATTTTTTTATTTTCATGTGGCGGAAACGGGCTTCCGTCGTAATAATTCAGAAATAAAAACAAAAACAGCAGGACTGTGTTATCTCAGTATTTCTGTGTGAACAAAATGCAAACAATGTAATTCAGTGTAACAATGAGAAGCAGCCAGCTGTCAGTCAGCTTCTGTAGATTAGAGCCGTTTCTAACAGACGTGTATTAAGTCATTATAATGGCGTCACTAAAGTGATGTACAGCCGTACATGTTTAAGCCCTTGCCTCGTAACGCTGCCAGTTCTGTTAGCTCTATGCCTGCCGAAGACCAGAGGTGTCAAGTAATGAGGTACAAATACTTTGTTACTGTACTTAAGTAGACTTTTTAGGTATCTATACTTTACTCCATTACTTAATTTTCCTCCTACTTCTGAATTCTACTCATTACATTTTCACACAAGTATCAGTACCTTCCATTCCTTACATTTTTAAAACAAACGTTAGTCCTTACTCTTGGCCTAAGTTTAATGTTTATAAATATTTATTTCACATTCATTGGCGCCATCCACATCTAGTGAAAACTAGTGTAATTGATGAGTCATATAACGTAAACACTCATCGGTTAGCTAAAGGAAATCAACAGAAACCAGCAGGTGTTCTTCAAACTCCAAATGCAAATCGTCTATGCCTGGGGTGCTCAAGTCCAGTCCTTGATACTGAAGCTACTATCCTGCAACTTCTTGATGCAACCATTTTAACACACCTGAATCAAATGAGTGGCTCGTTACCACGCCTCTCCTGAGCTAAGTGAGGGAATTGAGGTGTTAGATTCAGGTGTGCTAGAGAAGAGATGCATCTAAAAGCTACAGGGTGGTAGCTCTTGAGGACTGGACTTGAGCACCCCTGGTCTATGCCATGCTACAATGTCGGATTCAGAAAAAGAGGTTGACATCCATCCCCGTGAACACTGGGACGTAAACTCAATGGTAAAGTAAATTATTCTTATTTCAACCGTTGCGTATATTAGCTGCGACTTAAAAAAAAAAAAATTTGATTGACAGATGACCATTGATATATGATTGGCCGAATTTAGGTGTTCAGGCCGACGTAGAACTAACTGGCCTGCATAAGAAAAAGGGGAAAAACTCCCCACAGATTTTAAGACAGGATTTTTTTTTAGTAGAAATTTTCTAAATTTTGGGACAATACCGTCTGATAAAGAGTACATTTATATACATTTTTAAGCCAGAATGATTTGACGTTTAAATATGACTTCCCTACGACTTTAAGTTGTGAAAATCAGCAGACAATTTTAAAATTGTGCCGTGTGAATGAGTCTTAATGTGTCCTTCAAGGTTAGCTTTAAGTAACTGTATACCTGTTCGGATGTCCTGCCTCTGCCTAAAAGCACAGCGTGCAACCTTATCAGCTCAACTGCCCCCCTATAGATGGAAATGTAGCTTTTCCTCCATGACAAGTAAATACACTATATTGCCAAAAGTATTTGCTCACCTGCCTTGACTCACATATGAGCTTAAGTGACATCCCGTTCCTAATCCATAGGGTTCAATATGACGTCGGTCCACCCTTTGCAGCTAGAACAGCTTCAACTCTTCTGGGAAGGCTGTCCACAAGGTTTAGGAGTGTGTTTATGGGAATTTTTGACCATTCTTCCAGAAGCGCATTTGTGAGGTCGCACACTGATGTTGGACGAGAAGGCCTGGCTCTCAGTCTCCGCTCTAATTCATCCCAAAGGTGTTCTATCGGGTTGAGGTCAGGACTCTGTGCAGGCCAGTCAAGTTCATCCACACCAGACTCTGTCATCCATGTCTTTATGGACCTTGCTTTGTGCACTGGTGCACAGTCATGTTGGAAGAGGAAGGGGCCAGCTCCAAACTGTTCCCACAAAGTTGGGAGCATGGAATTGTCCAAAATGTCTTGGTATGCTGAAGCATTCAGAGTTCCTTTCACTGGAACTAAGGGGCCAAGCCCAGCTCCTGAAAAACAACCCCACACCATAATCCCCCCTCCACCAAACTTTACACTTGGCACAATGCAGTCAGACAAGTACCGTTCTCCTGGCAACCGCCAAACCCAGACCCGTCCATCAGATTGCCAGATGGAGAAGCGCGATTCGTCACTCCAGAGAACGCGTCTCCACTGCTCTAGAGTCCAGTGGCGGCGTGCTTTACACCACCGCATCCGACGCTTTGCATTGCACTTGGTGATGTATGGCTTGGATGCAGCTGCTCGACCATGGAAACCCATTCCATGAAGCTCTCTGCGCACTGTTCTTGAGCTAATCTGAAGGCCACATGAAGTTTGGAGGTCTGTAGTGATTGACTCTGCAGAAAGTTGGCGACCTCTTCGCACTATGCGCGTCAGCATCCGCTGACCCCGCTCCGTCAGTTTACGTGGCCTACCACTTCGTGGCTGAGTTGCTGTCGTTCCCAAACACTTCCATTTTCTTATAATACAGCTGACAGTTGACTGTGGAATATTTAGGAGCGAGGAAATTTCACGACTGGATTTGTTGCACAGGTGGCATCCTATCACAGTTCCACGCTGGAATTCACTGAGCTCCTGAGAGCGACCCATTCTTTCACAAATGTTTGTAAAAACAGTCTGCATGCCTAGGTGCTTGAATTTATACACCTGTGGCCATGGAAGTGATTGGAACACCTGATTCCAATAATTTGGATGGGTGAGCAAATACTTTTGGCAATATAGTGTATTTTTATCCTCTATTAGATTTTTCGAACCAGCAAAAAAAAAAGGCTGCTGCCAGCTTGTGTGCCTTTTTTTTGTTTTTTAAGCTACAGAAGCTAACCAGCTGCTGACTTTACAATTGCTGCTATGATAAAATGTAAAACCAAAAAAGTAAATAAGTCCTAAGACCATAAATTATTGGTTTGAAGAAAATAACATTTAATGTTGTGGGATTTGTCTGCTTAAATTCTTGAATTTCTTGGTCTCTCCATTTATCCCTGCAATAACTCAAGGACAAATATAATCCTGTAATAACAGTCATTTTAAAAATTAGCTAAAGCCATCAAGACCTAATATCCTCCCTCCTGCTCTTCTCCTATTATTCCTGCAGAGTCGGTTCTGCTGAGAGGAGTAGGTTACCAGGAGGCCACAGCCAAGCCTGTTTTCTATAAAGTCCACTAGAGCTACACTTATACACGCTTGCAAAGCTGCTCCATTTATTTAAAAACATCCCGTTTAGCTTGTCATCTCTTTAGAACGGCAGAAATGAAGAAACATCCTACAGCTTGGCAGAAAACTGTGAACCTCAGTCATAAGCAATTAAAGATAACCAGACATATGTATGTGTGCATTGTGTCTTTTTAAAGTATTTATTAACTTTTAAAAGACACCATGAACTTTTTCATTTTTTTCTAAATTACAACCAGAAAGCTGGAAGTCTTTGAATGGGTAGTGTGGAACTACTTTGGCTGTTTATTAGCAAAAATCAAATATTGCTCTCATAAATCCATAGTCTGCCAACGTCTAATGTTAAATACATAGGCAGGGTTTCCATCATTAATTATGGTAGCTGAGATGGGACAAACTTGTTAGCCTTACGTTTTTTCTACCTTAATATGAAATCTGTGGACGAGGGTTATAAAATAAGCAAAGATGACTGTAGATCATTCAACTTGCTCTTTTCACTATAAAGAAAGGACTAGCCTCTCTCTATTCAATGGTAGGGAAGAGAAAATGACCAAGAAAAGAAGAGGAAGTGATAATCGTGAGACATTGAGAGTCTACATTGGCGTAGCTTAATGGGTGGAGACAATTCATAAGGGGGCGGGGCTTTAAAACGGACAGAGAGGTTTCAGGCTTTCTGCTAAACATGAAGGTTACTGTATTTCAATACAACAGTGAAGGTCTCTTGGTCGCTATGTTAGAAACTGGGCAGTGTAGTCCACCAACTTCTGTCCTCCTGGCAAACTTGTTTTTTTTCAGGGTACACTGGATGATCTCCATCGCAACAGTTTTTAGTCGCTGTTCTTCTTTACACAAATCAAACCAGCAGGCGACTATAAGCCTCGTAAAGTCATATTTACAGAAAGACTTTGACGTCTTCCCTCTAACGAATACCAGTGGTTCTTTGAGATTTAATCACTAGATCTCCAAATATTAGCTGTTAAAAATATAATATAAAAAGACTGAATGTGTTTTTTTTCCTCATTACATGACGGGACAATGTCTCTTATAGAATGTTGACATTTTCATGTTTAAAGTCGTAGGGAAACGGCTTTTCCAACTGTTGCATTTCCGAATTCTCCAGAGTGGTGCCCGACTTTAAACGAGTGAATAAAGTGAATGTGATTGGTCATTTATCTTTAAGACGGGGTTGTTATGGTGGAAGGTTCGCAAGCAAGTTTGATTGTGGCCGGTGTCTCGGAAGCCTCGTTGCCAACCAGTTAGTAGAAGGCTTACAGCTGTACGTGTTCTTTCTGCCATTTTACTGACAAATGATTCTACCCTACAAAATCTTCAGATGATTCAATTGTTTTCTGCAGTTTGAAGTTTCTGATGACTTCCTATCACATTTTCATATGTTCTTCAGGTAATTTCAGCTTTTTTCATTCAGCAAAAGCATTCCCACTTTGATGTTTCTCCGAAACAGCTTTTTCTAGTCAAGTGGGAATGCATAAGCATTCCCACTTATTGTTTTTCACTTTTAATTTTTCCGACTCTAACTAGTCCCGCAGTTTTCAACTGATTTCAACAATTTTGGTATCAAAACGTTCAGCTTGTTCAGGAGAATTCTGCTATGTCTTTTGGTAAAGATATTTTTTGTAGTTTTCGCGATATTCAGCTTTTTCTGCGTTTTTTTTGTCCCATTGAAATGCATGTAGAATTCTTAGATTTCAGCAAAATTCAGCTAAATCTTCAGCTACTTTGCCCTTTAACTACTTCAGCATACTTTCAGCTAGAAACACCATTCAACTTTTAAAATGTTTCCGTATCTTCCTGCTATTACTGTTTAACTCGGC